>NW_010366023.1:57345-89725 GCF_000414095.1 Morus notabilis
ATATATATATATATATATATATATATATATATATGTACATATGGATGATCAGAAAATCTCCCACTGTAAGCTTAACAATGATTCATGGGCAATTTTATTATTTGGCATGACCAGCAAATTTTAAGCTTGAGAGATGATCTATATAACTAAGTATATCCTGACTCAAATCTTCTGTTTAATTTTAGTTTTTTAATTAGTATCTAACTAATCATATTATGGCACGTCATGTAAAAAATTTAAATTATTTTTTAATTAATTTTTTTTATACTTATCATAAGATGATGTGTGATTTAATCGGTTTGACACCATTTAAGACATCCGGATCCATATATACCTGGCTAGCTACAAGGCTTTTGATGCAAATTAACTCAATCATGCATGTCTTGTGTATTAGAATTCATCTCAAACATTTTAATGCACATCCACGTAATCCACCAAATCAAGAGAGCTGTATTTACAATAGCCGATATGTGTATATTAAATAAATGTAAATACAGTTTTCTAAGGATGCAATATTATTGATTTATTGTGGAGATTTTATTGTTTTGGAAGGCACTAATCTCCTGCTTTTCTTTTCCTTTTTTTTTTTAGTTGGTTTGTATTTTATTTTTCTTTAGAAATCAACGGAAGTTGTTTCTTTGTCTTTTCTTTTTTTACCTTCTTTTTTGTTTTCTCTTTTGGTCGTTTTAGGAAAGTTAGTTACGGATTAGTGAAGAAATAAAACCCTCTCTACCAACCAATCTATATGTCGTATCTTGCTACTTGCTAGATGCTAGCTTTTTCCCCCATTGGTTTTCTAAAGGGAAGAGAGCAGTTGATAAGAGATAAGACCATTTGATCATTCTGAATTGATTGATGTTTCAGCCTTTGATCCAACATGACACCTCAAACCTGAAAGTTTGTTTCAAACTATTATGATGGGAGAAAGAGGGAAATAAACCAAGATTTGAGATAAATAAAAATAATAGGTCAATAATTTACATAAGTTAATAAATAGGCTAAATTACTGTTTTCTTCCATAACTTGTCTAGTTATGAACCATAACTTGACAAGTTATTCACAGTTTTTGTCCATAACTTGTCTGGTTATGAACCATAACTTGACAAGTTTATCCATAACTTATCTGGTTATAAACCATAACTTGACAAATTATGACCTATTAATTTCTATAACTAAAAGTTGGTCTATATACTTTCTTAAGGTTTTCATATTAGCCTATTTTTTACTACTTCCGTATTATGATTCATCTAAGCATTTGAAATAGCAAAAGTAATCATATAATTATTTCATAGTTCATAATGTGCAAGAAATAATAAAGACCCATGTATATATATATATGCTATTCATAAAAGGTTACTCCCCTCTTATATCAAAATCAACTTAAAAAAAAAAAAAAAAAAAGGACAATTGTTACTCGCTTATTCTTGATCATTAATCTTCTATGAAACTATAAATTGGAGAAAATTAAGTTTTACAAGGAAATTCTCTGACGCTTAAGTAAAAACCTATCTCTAAAATATCTCAAGAAATGAAAATGATGGAGTTTCAGTTTAAAATCAATAAAAGTGGTGTCCCCTTTTTTTCGTCACGCTCACTTTCAAATATAGACTTGGTAGTGTGTGCGAAATCAGACTCGGTCTAATCTTCACCGTTCATTCTCAATGCTTTGGTTTTCAACCCTTAGATCTGAGCTTTGCCACTTGTTTAAGTTTTACCTGCCTTTTCTTTGTATTTGGTCTCATTTTTGCTCTATGCATCCTGCCTCATCATACGCTCTAATTTTGTTTTATTCTTTTATTTAGTAAAAATCCTCCAATTTTATTCTAAAGATGATCATTAACTTAACCGTCGCCGTTAATCTTGTCTTCTTTTACATTTAATTATGCTATCTAAACGCCGCCGTCGTTTTTTTACTTTTCTCAGAAGTTAAAACGTCATCGTTTTGCCAGTGGTGTGTTTTCATTCCGGCCACATAGCAACACAACTACACAAGGGAAGGGAAGAAGAGAAGAAGAAGATCACCACATCTAAATGGAAAGTTCTTCCTTTCAAATGTGATTAAAGACACCAAATGCCAATATTAATGGTTATAAATGAATATAAAGATCGTATGACACACTAGCAAAGGTGATTACATTGGATGTGTAATCAATATCTTTTCTCAGGAATCTCGGACGATCCTTTTCCACTTTTTTAATTTCATTTATTAATTAATTAAAAAGTTTTAAACTACAAAAGGGTTAGTTTTAAGACACGTAGATAATTATAATATATAGTTCATGCCCCAAGCTAGCTATATCCTCCATAAGGCACCCTCTTAACCTCTTAATAACCACAAGAAGTTTGGTACAAGTCCCCGTGTGCTGTATAAGAATTATAATAATGCTTGGGAATCTTATATTATATGAGATTGAGGCTGATTTTGATGGATTTTGGCAAGTGGTGGGGATAAACTTTTTTCTTTGGCCCTTTATCAAAAAAACACATAATATAAACATCACCAGCGATTTCTTAGGGATTATTTTGTTTTGCAAATCGTGTGGAGTAATGCACCCTCTCTTACGTTTTACATGTGCCAACAAATCTACAGTAGATATCATATATTCTCTGCATATCTCTTTCCACTTTTCTTTGTCTTTGTTTTTCCCCTATAATTACATATAAAATATATTGCTACTAACTCCATCACTCATCAAATCAGAGCTTAATCAACATGTATAATCCCCCATTTACTTTCCAGCTGTGTTATTGTTTTGCGATCCATACATATACTATCATTCCTATTATTAATAATTCATTTTTTTTTTAAAAAGAAACAAACACAATACAAGGTTAATGACTCATCAGAGGGACGGTCGTACACCTGAAGTTCGAAAACGGAAGCAAACCTCGACACACTAAGATCGAGCACACCTAAAACTCTATTTGAAAAAATCTCTCCCATCAAGATAAACTTTCGAGTGCTGGAGGGACAAATCACCAATCCCCACATAGAAGGGACATCAACAACATGACTAAATTCTAGCTGGAGCAAGAAATTCACACCATCGGTAAACAACTTAATCGTGTGGGAGACACAACCAAAGCTGACATACGTCGGCGACCAATACCTAAAGAATAGCGACATCAGCCTATTACACACCAAATATAAAAGAAGTAAAAAAATCTAAATGAAAAAGGAAACCCCGGCCTTATACAAAGAACAAACTGTGACGAGCTGAACACCATGGCTAACAAAACCAAGGGAAGAAAGCGAAACGAGTGCCAAGAGAGCTAGAGGAAAGTCATCCTTTCACCAGCGCGTGAAATTCACGTGCCGTCGCTACCTTCTACCACCATTGAGAGGCACACCATCACGAAAGATGTAACACCTTGGAGACAAAGATCCTCAACACATTTAATATTTATTTTAAATTCATTTTAAAGTTCTGTAATATTTATTTTTTTATTATTATATTATGATTTATACATATATCATCATTTTTATAGACAAACGGTAAACATCACTAGACTATACATGACTCCATTTTAAAGTAAGTGGACATTTGGTTAATGTATTCAGAATCATGATTCAGAACCATTCTCATTTTACGCGTATTTTTTTGTGAGAAAATTACTGTAGAGAACTATGAATCATGATTTAAAATCAGAAACGAATACAGAAAATAAACATAATTTAAGATCTCTCACGAAGTTCAAGTAAAAAATATACATATATATTCCATAGACCAAAAAAAAAAAATTGAACGCATTTATATCTTTTTTTTTTCGCCTTTCATAAACTACAATATCTAGAAAATAATTCTACCGACTTACATACAAAATTTTCAAGACCATGTATTCTATAAAATGAGGCAATACGTTTTCTCACACATTTGATAGACAACATGCAGGTCTAGGCCTATTAATTCTAGAAAACAAAGTTCTCGCGTGTATATTTGTTTAATCGTCCTTCAATTGTGTTTATTTTGTGATGAGATATATTTATATTTGAATGCCTCCATTAGTTTCTATATTCTTTGTTTCAAATTTGTAGATTGAATATTTTGGAAAATGGGATAACAATATTATTTATTTGATAGCCGTTTACTTCTTGTGATGGAAACCTATAAATTTATCTAATAACTTGTAAATTGTAATATAATAACTTAATGTTGGAGAAAACTGAAAATTAAGTATGATTATGTTTTACTAATTTAATTAAGTTTATAGTATTCTTTAACATTATCATTAAGTAAGAATAATAGTAGGTCATTTGTGACTGTCACACGTGGCGCCATATAATTAGTCAGTCATGGCAACTCACACTACGATAACATAATATCTTTAATTATCACATGATTTTCTTTGAATCATCTGATTCACGACATTAAATATTTTAATCCGTTAATGAAAATGAGTAGTATTTTGAATTCATATGACAAAGGCTATATTGTCCACAGGTGTAGCTTAAAGCATCGGTAACTGAACAAATTATTTATTAAAAAAAATATGGACCTGCAGGTTCCATGTAGGCCACAATCTAAAATAATAAACAAGCGAAGAAAAGTACTATTTCATCTTGATGGGTAAAAGAAAAAGAAAAGTGAAATAGGAAATGTTAAATTTAAGACATTTTATAATAATGTCTCAATATAAATAAAAATATTATGAATAATGAAAGTTAAAATTATTCTTTTACATCTCATTTTTTTGTCAAACTTTTTTTTTTTTTTTTTCTATTTTCTTCTCAAAGTTAGAATGATTAAAAATTAGTGGGCTCCATAGATTTTCATTTTCCTTCCTTCCACATTTCCTCTCTACCAAACAACCTAAAATTCCATTTTCTTCTACAAAATCATTCCTTTATTTTCTTTCCTCTATCTTTTCCACCTTATCAAATACACTGTTAAACGTTATATGTTTTCCATCAATAATTTAGCATATAGTTTAAGTGTAGTTAAATATATGTGTAAAAATTATTTATTCATTTCAAATCACCACTTAAGATTTTGAAGGAAGCGATATATAAAGAGACACTATATTATATACTTTAAATTCCAATGGATTGGGTTCCACAATTTGACCCTTTGGGAAGCTTGACTTTAGGATGTAAAATAATGTTGTGAAACTAATCTATTTATAATAATATATTTATTTGCTTCTCATTATCCAACAAATGACATGCTAATTAGATGGAATAAGATTAGTTAGGTTGTTTCGGTAATTGCAATAATATTGAGTTCACATGTTTCTTTACTTTAAGAAATTGGAGCATTCTCACTTTCCACCACACAAACAACTCACAAAATATGACCCACAAATCATGCGTGGAACAGCTCAATTAGATTTGGTCCCTCGCCCTTCTATACCAACAAGATTATATCAATATATGATTACTTTTCATTGCCATCTAATTAATTTGACTAATCCCTGATATTTTACCTTTTAACTTTTTCACCTTCACCTTTTCTAGTAACTACATAAATACGAGGAATGCTAATAATGAACACCTTGAGCAATCAATTAATTAATATATGTGCATTTTGCCTTAACACCTTTTTTAGTACATATTTATCAAGAGATTTAATCTGCTAATAAGATTTCTCGGAATCTAAATATTTCAAATCAGAATTTGGGTCAAAATCAAATTTATAATGTTCATAAATATATAGTAATTGATTTCCTTTATCCCAAGTTTGTCAACAGAATTTTACAGCTAGGGCTCTTTTAGCCTTTGAGGTTATTAGGGCACTATGAGCACACAATTAATTCGAGATATAGAAAGTGGAAAAACCACTTGTAGTCAAAAGTGGATTAATCTCAGGCCAGGCTTATAATAACAGTATTTAAGCAAATAAAAATAAGGTTTGTTTTGTAACATATATATGTGTGTGTATATATATATATATATAATCAAATACTAGCTTCCTATATATATCCTAAGAGTCTAAAGCTAGCTCCTGTAAAAAACATTTCTAATGAGAAATGCCAGCTACCACACTAATCTCTTTTCTTTTCTAGATGGTGACATACATCCATATTATAAAGCCGTAGTCATAAGGTAAATTAAGAAAATATTTTGGTATGTATTCGTTATTAATTATATATCATTTGTATAGTAAACAATGCGGCCATAGAAGAAGGAAAAAAAAAAAAAACAAATGAGAAACCTAATTTTTATCTCTTACTCTTAATTAATACCTTTTTAGTCAAATAACTTTAGTAGTAATCAAATAAAAATACACTTTCAATAATTTTCTCATATATAATATATATATGAGATGCAAGCATTATATATCTATATATGTACTATTAGTGGCATATGTTTGTCTCTAAGCGCGTGGATAGGTAATGGTTAGCTATTGTAATTTTTTAACACTTAAAATAATAGACAATCACTTTCGAGTGACAGTCTTCAAGGTCCATAACTAAAGGAAAGGAAATTAATAAATAAAAGGAAATAATTGTTAATATTATAAGAATTAATTAATAAAACTTTATATATAGAAAATTCTGAAAGTAAGCCAAAAGAGAAGAGTTCGAGGGAGAGGGAGAAAAAGAGCATAAAATCTAGGTATATATATACATATATAAAACATTAGAATCTACACACAATCTGATCCAGCGATGCGATAATTACTGGCGAGCAAACTAGCTTAAAAAGGGAGCTTCAAGATCTCTGATTTCTCTGCAGCTGTTTATATTTTGCCAGAAAGTGTTTTTCTTTTGCAGAAATTAAGAAGAAGAAGAAGAAGAAAAGTTTGCTGGGATTTGCAAAAGAAACTGTATATATACCTATATATATATATCTCAGAAAATATCATCAAGAAGAGATTAAAATAGAAAAAAGAGAAGATGGGCAGTGGTTATTTTGGAGAGCCAAACTTGGGAAATGATCATCAAAGAGGAAGCGGATCATCTTCTTCGTCATCATCATCAAGAAAAGGAAAGAAGTCGAATTCAGAGAAGCCAAGGCAACCGCAGAGAGGACTTGGGGTGGCTCAATTGGAGAAGATCAGATTACATGGTCAGATGGGTTGTGCTGCATACGGCCATCCTTCTCTTCATAATCCTAATACTTACCCTACTACCAGTAATTTCAATAACGTAAGACTTCAAATTTTTCTTTATTTTTTTGGGGTTTTGATAAATTTGTATAAATATTTGGTTTTTATATATACCTAGATGAAGGTTGTTGGAATATATGTAGGGAGATTTAATTTATTTTCTCATGTAGATTTTGGTGATTAATTGTTAAATATGTCATATGATATGTTTTGAACTTTTGCAGGATGATATGAGAGTACAAACAGCTTATTCAGCTATACCATCGTCTTCTTTTTCTTACTCATCTACCTCTTTATCTTCTTCGCCCTCCTATGGTTTCAATCCCAATGTCATGGTATGTGTGCGCGCAAACAACTAGTACCTTTTCTTTTTCATAGTTAATAATTGGATATATTATTGTTCCTTTGATGAATATTATATCATGAGTATTGATTTTTGTGTAATGATGTTGAATCTGTGAGGTTGTAATTAGTGCTTTAAATATCATCCGGGAAGAATTTTGGCTAGTTTATGTGCATTTACATGTGTTTATGAAGTCATATATGTGTGTGTGTTTGATATCACCAATTGCTTACCACTTGCACAAATAATTAAGCATCACCAATCCTTCTGAATATCGAAATACTTACAAGTCTTAATATTTACTATCTCCTTTTGTTTGAATTGGGACTTTTATTTTATTCACCAGTTGATTGGTACCAACCCTAGAGACTTTCAATACATGATATATCCAATCTCTCATGTATTCTAATAAATTAATCACATCTAATATCATATATATAGAGCTAGCGAGTCAATCTCTTCTATAAGTTCATCAATATTAGCTTAGATTTTAAAGGAATCAGATTTTTTTTTAAGTAAATGATGAAACATAATAACTGATATCAGAGATAATTACTAGCACATCTTTTTAGAGGAATCTGATTAGAGTCTCTGTGTTTAATTGATATTCAATTTTTCTAAGACGTCTCGAAATTGTATTCCTTGTAAACTGTAGATTAGCTTAGATTTTAAAGGAATCAGATTTTTTTTAAGTAAATGATGAAACATAATAACTGATATCAGAGATAATTAGCACATCCTTTTAGAGAAATCTGATTAGAGTCTTTGTGTTTAATTGATACTCAATTTTTCTAAGACGTCTCGAAATTGTATTCCTTGTAAACTGTAGATGGGGCTTGGTGAATATGAAAGAACAAACATAAGATATGGAGACTCCCAACCAACCACCACAACAAGGTACAACTTCCTTTAGGAAAGATTCTATAAAAAGTGCCAAATTTGTCAATAATCTCTCTATGAGTTGTACATATATGATATATTCCTGAAATTACCAGATGGGACCCCAGCAACGCAATGTTAGAGACCCAATATATTGCGCAACCAAACATGACTAGACACCTCCTCAATCTACACACAGAGGTTTGTTTTGCTTTTCCTTAGCATATTTACACATTATTTAGATTCTCAAACATATATGTCTATTTATAATCATTGCCCATTATATAGTCTCTCTTGAATATACATGAAATAGGGTAACCTAATTTACTTCATTTTTCACATTATATATAGGATTCTCAGCACACAAGCCAAAAACATAGAAGTACTAATTCACTGGGTTCAAGCAGCACTCAGAATTCTGAATCAAGTGACACTCAAGAACTAGATTTGGAGCTGAGATTGTCTCTTTAACCAATACTCTTTGGGCTACATTGATCACAAGATCTTGTGTTTTTTTACTTATAATTTAGAATTTGCAAAACCGGAGCATGTTCGAAGTTGTTGATGATGATGAAGAAGACGTGATGAACTTTGTTAAAAGTTTCATTTGCATAATGGAATAGTGTAATGAAAGGTAGATTGACTTTCTGCATTTAATTAATTTTCAGGTTTTTTTTTTTTGGGGGGGGGGGCTATTATATGATCCATCAAAACAAATGACCAGGAGGTTATTTTCTGCAAATTGTTATATTTTGAAAGTAAAGGTTAGCAGAAAGCATCTAATATTTACAGCAATCATGTTGTCCTTGATCAACAAAACTTTTTATCTGATCCATTGGAATCCTGTTGTGCAATAGTATATATAATATTCTCTTTATTAAAGAGAAGATGAAAAAGGAATCAATTAACTTGGTGCCACTGCTACGTACGTACATGCAGGTTAAAGCTGATTTAGATGAAAGTTGTAGGATATACCTTTTCTCACTTCTCTCTAAGTCATACTTTCTTTTCAACATCTGTGTATGTAACAAAGTATATGAATATATATATATATATATAAAGGAAAAACATACAAATACCCTTTAAATTAATGTATGAGTTCAAGCTTTTATCTCTCACTCTTAGTTAATATATATATATATATATATTTTGTTAAGTAATAACTATATTAATTAAAAGAGTATTAACCAAAAGTCAGAAGTAAAAATCTAGATTTATACATTTTAAGAATGATTTCAGCAATTTTGTCATATAAAATATGTATGTATATATACTCATGAATAAAGAAAGTTGATAAAACTTGTCAAATTGATGATAAGAAATAAGCTAAAACCCTTTGATGAACGTGCAACTGCCTTAGTAGTACAAAAGCCACCAAGACTGAGCTGTTAAAATTCATGTCATGATATGGTATGTACTGGTACCATGTTTTTCTTTTGTAGTTGATATACATATATAGGGACTTTTCGATACGTTAACTTTTTGATACGTTAACGTATCAGTACGTTAAGTTTTTTGTCCATCAAATTTATATAAAATTACGTAAAAATTAAAAAGTATGCACATCTAATAATTAAAAAAATTTAACATATCGATACGCTAGACTTACTAGAGAATCTCCCATATATATTAAAAATCCATATCACTCCAATAATATTATACATTACTACGAATATTTGACACTATGTAAGTTAATGCCGTACGAAAAGGTATCAAATGCCACTAAGATTAACTTTTTTTTTTTTGGCCGAATATGTGTTCGTAGCGTAAAATTCTTTACTAGGCCAAGAATATTCTTTGGAGAATCAATTAACTAATTTTACAGTTTTGACTTATTTTCCTTATTTATAAAGGGTGTTTTTTCAATAATCCGTCCTACCGATAGTTTTAATTTTTTATTATTAGATCTAATCAAAATTACATTAGATTAAAAAAATATGCAAAACAGACAGATTTTAATACAAATCTAACGGCTGAAAAATAAGAGACTAACGGTATCAATTACCCTAAAGATCATCCAATCTCATTAATAGGTTTACCACACTAGAATTATAAAATATAAATATACTTGACATTATTCCATCGCAATATTGCTCAAATATTCCAAAAGCATTCAATTTTTTTTTCTTTTTTTTTTTTTTGAATTTTCTTGATGAGACAGTAATTCCTTTCAGGATCATAATTATTTTGCTTAAACATCAAGCAATCATGCATTTTGACTGTTTCCATCTCCTTTCCAATGTTTACCAGCATAGTACACAATTACAGCAGCCCTTGCGAATGTCGTTTGTCACATGTACTTAAGACTAAAATAATCTTATTTATATCCTAATTACTCCTATTGAAATTGCTGCTAGAACATGACTCGTCAATGTAAAGGATAAATTTTGTTTTTCTTATATAGATATATAGAGAGAGAATCTTCTAGTTAGAAAAAGAGAGAGAGAGAGAGAATTAGAGTTTTTTTTTTTGACTTTCCATTTCCTTATCAAGCATGCAAATCGATCGGCGCCACATATATAACTTAAAATAATAATACAATTAGAAAAAGGCAGCTTATAATTTCAAACTCTGTATATATTGACGAAATCTAAAATGGCAATAAGTAAATGGAAACTATAGCATATACATGAGTATGGCATTTTGAGAAATTTGTTTAGAAAACACATTAAAAAGGTTTGTATATATACTATGTCGACGATAAATCTAAATGACATCAATTCACTAGATCTTTACCAAGTTGATACAGGTATATTCAATTAATTATAAAGATCTATTTATCTTGATATTTTTCTATAGTTTTTCATCTCATTTATTTTTTTTCTTTGTTGAATGAAAACTGGAACACATATATTAATCACGAATAATATCGTTACTTACGGCACGATTAATAAAAACTAGTACTGAATCTAACCAAAACTTATTCATAGAGCTAGTAAAAGCATGAGTAGTTAACGTGTGGGCTACGCCATTTCCTTTTTGAGAGGTGTAGCAAACTACGTCACAATGAGCTTGAGAGATGTCTTGTAAAATCCCCGCTTCCAACGCCCGATCTGGAGGAGTTTGAACTACTTGGACAATGACCCATTTAGTTCGTTGATTCGAGTTTTTAATTTGAGTTGAAATGTGATTTTATGTGAGTTTTTTACTGTAGTAAACAAGTTAGATGTGACTGTTTCTGAGAGCTTTTTCCTATAACAAAACTTGAATTCTAAACTCGAATCGGTGAAATGAACACGGCCTTATTGCATCAGACTCGACACAACCCAATTCGAAAACCCCCTATCATGCATCCGCTAGCTTCGCCCCTTCTCTAATGGCTAGACATTCCGCAACGTGGGGAGAAAAGCGGCCCGGAACACGAATGGAAGCTGCAGCTAACACAGAACCTCTACTATCCCTTGCCACGACACATAATCCACAAAGCTGAGCACCGAAGCATCCACATTATAACTTTAACCAAGCTTCCCTCCGGTGCTTGCCAAACTGATCTCGGCAATGGATGAATGTGATTGCGATCTCCTTCCATCAACTGGCATGTATTATAATCACAAAGAATACGCCCAGCACGTTCCAAAACCTCTTTATTAGCCGCGCGCGAATGGAAACAAACCCATTGATTACGTGCAAACCAAATGCTCCAAGTAATCATACAAAATAATTCAAAGCACTCCTGATTTGCATGTTGAGACATAAAAGAGACAAAGTCCATCAAAAGGACCACCACCGGGAAATTTCCTAATTACCTCCCAAATTGAGCAACCATACGACCGTGTCTCCCGAAAGGTGTGGCAAACTGCGTCACAATGAGCTCGAGAAATGTCTCGTAAAATCCCCGCTTCCAACGCCCACATATGAATCTTGACTTTCCTAGGCACCCTACAGGACTACCGCAGCTTGTTTCACCAGCCTGATGAAGAGCTTCTCTCTCAAATATAAGCCTTTTTGAATCAAAATGCCTCCCCGAGTTCCCGAGTGGTAAACTAGAGACCAGCTCCTTATCAATATCCCCACAAATAAGAATTCAAGGCCGCCCCCTTATCTCATTTATATGTTTTCCGGTGTATAATTCATCAATTTCGCAATCCGTAATCGCAAACCCTGACAAAATTAAGAATTAATTTGTACGTGAGATTTTATTTATTTTTTTTTATTTTTATGATCATCGTATATAACAGTTATGAAGCATATCCGGAATGTTAAAATAAATATAAACTCGTAATGAAATTTACATTATTCCAGTCATGATAGCAGTCAAACCACCTACAAAAAAAAAAAAAAAAAAAAAAAAAAAGACTAGACGAGTAGGTTTTTCAAGAGAGAGAGAGAGAGAGAGCTAGATAGGGGGGGTAAGAAAGATAGATTAGATTGTAAATCATAAATTGTCTACAATGCAACTTTGACTTATATATTTGATTAGACCTCCACCGCCACAAGAGGGGGCTAAAAATTACCAAAGAATATCCTGCTTTAGATATAGAAATATTGTAAATTTTATTATAACTAGTTAAGGGCAAAATATACATTTTTTCAATCAACGTTTGTCCACATTTACGAATGGATTATACTGATACATATGCAATTAACTTTACTCTTTTCTTCTCATAGCCGGTCTCTTCAAGTATGTACTATATATTGAATAGTTATAGCAATAATCAAATATCAACTTCTAATTAACACGGATAATGCAAATATATGTAAATTTTGGTTTATAGTTTCAATTGATCAATTTATTGGGAAGAGGATTAAGAGATGTTAATAGACAGACTCAAATTACTTATCTAATTTTTTATGTCTCAATTGGTGTCTAACTAATTAAATTATGATACATTGTTTAATAAATCTGTAACACCCTGAAGAATTAATTGAGATAATTAAGAATTATTAGTGTGCCTAATCTGGATTTATTAATTGATTTTGATTAATAAATGTTTCTGACGTGTAATTTAAATAATTCTAAGGTATTTAAATATTCTCAGTAATTTTATTTTAACCCAGAAGTGTGTATGAGCACATTTCTAGACTGTTTTTTTAAATGCTGGTACCTGTCCATTTTCTTTTCTTTTTCTTTTTCTTTTCTTCCTTTTCTTCCTTTTTCTCTTTTCCTCTCGTGTCTCTCTCAGACCATTCTCTCTCTCTCTCTCTCTCTCTCTCTCTTCATTCTCTCACTCCCTCTCTCGGTTCTCTCTCTCGTTTGCTTCAAAATCAACTGGATTTCGAACCAAAGGAAAGTTTCAAAGAGTTTTCAACGTCAAGAGAATGATTCAAGGTAAGATTTCTGAAAAACCTCTCTTGAATCTCTAGATTTCGGATTCTAAAACTTATTTTTGGTTCGAAACGAATCTTTATAGATTTTGAGTAAAACTAGGGTAGGAATTGGAGATCTTTTAGGACCTAGAACCCGGATCTAGTGGTTGTCCATTGAAATATTTTAGTTTGGGACTGGATTTGCAGGTTTTCGAACTGATTTCCATGAGTTTTCTCGCACTAGAGTTCTTCACCGGTCGACCGATGCGGTCAACCGGACTACACTGAGGCCACCGGTCGACCGGATTGCCAACCACCGGTCGACCGGTGGTGATGCACTGTTCTGTCACCGGTCGACCGGTTGACACGGGGTTTGACCCTGTTTGGCCTGAAATTGTTGTTTTGACCCTTGTTTTTGGGGAGAACCCAAATTAGCTTCATTTGGAGACTTGAGATAAGTAGATTAGCATCTTTAATCCTTGTTTTAAAATTGAAAATCCTTAGAATGAAAATTTAAAACATGAAATCGGATTAGGGCACACTAATTGAAAATCTTGGTACATAATTGAGATTGGATTGCTTTAGGAATAAAAATTGATCCTAAAGTGTTGTCTTGTATCAGTGATAGCTGAGGATTTAGACTGAGTGGCTTGAGGAAGCGGAAGCTGAGATCGTGCGCCGCTAGCCACAGGTTTGGTAAATTCGAGGTAGGATTTCTATCCCTTTTCCTTGTGAGCCTGTTTTCAAAAAAGATTTCGGCCTTGAAAATGTTTTAAAGAAAGGGGTTGGTTTGTGAAAGAAAATCTCTTTAAAAACCATCGCTTGTTTAGTTCATGGAATCCATGGCTTGTCCTGTCCATGGAATCCATAGCTTGTCTAGTCATGGAACCTTATGGCTTGTCCAGTCATGGGGCCTGCGGCTTGAGTAGTTCGTGGGGTCATATTAACGATTTCATAATGTTAACTGAATGATTTCTTAAGATAAGAGATCTTGTGAACTGGTAAGAATATATTGTTGTAAGCCTAGATAGGATGTAGAGAATGCATCCTCGAGGGCAGAACCCAAAACTCAGTCCGGGTAGGCGAGGCACTTAGTAAGTGAGTAATTTGTACTAATTACTTGCTGATGCCTGTAATATGGTTATTTTCAGTTATATTTCCTTTGAGAAAAAGGATGTGAGGTCTCGGCTGCCTGTCGGAACTGAATGTCTTATTTTATTTACTTATTCATTTATTTATTCGTTGCTCATTTATTATTCATTTATTTATATAATCATTTCAAACTATATCCTACTGGGCCTTTCGCTCACGTTTTATGTTTTTATAAATATTAAACTCCTCCCAGGAGATTCTAGGAGTGGTGCACAATAGCTGAACATTTGCTACGGAGTAGTTAAGTGGTACTGCTGTTGGAACAAGAGAGGAATGTGTTCATCCTCTGACATAAATGTAAGGAATTGAGCATTCTGTAAACTCATATAATATCTGGATATACTAGATTGTGGTTGATGTCTGTTGTAATTGATTATTTACATGTTCATGTATGTACAATACCATATATCATGTGGGTGGAGCCCTGTGTGTTGTCAGAGGCTCAGGACTTTGTATTATATTTGAAATGCAGTTGAGTGGGGCTCGTTTGAAAATTTGCTTTGTTAACCCCTAATCGAGCTCCACGTCGCATACCCCGTTTGGGAGGCGTGACAACATCTAAATATCAAAATAAAGAAAAATTAATTAATAAAATATTTTAAATTTTTAAATAATATAGCACAATTTGATTGATTAGATACCATTCTAGCAACAAATAGTCAGTAAAAATAAACAAATATTAGAAACCAGCTTTTGAGAAACATATACACCTGAAAATATTGAAAATATGGAGTTATCTTAAAAATAAAATTACTCCTGCAAAGATTAGAGAATGAATCGTATGTCCAATAAATAGTAATCATTTTGAAAATTCCCAATTCATCAATTATTTTTAATATTTTGAGGTCGTATTGGTAATTAGTTAAGAGTTTCCTAAAATTTAGGAGCCTGGGCTTAAAAGGGGCTTTTGTAGTTTGCTTCATCGCCTTATATACCCTTAAGCTAATCCTCTTTAACCGACTCATTTCAGCCTTAAATTCAAGAGAGATGGAGAGGAAAACTAGGAAAGCCAAAAAAGAGCATAATAAGCAACTAAAGAGGAGCTTAGCTAGCTAGGGTATTAATCTTGTTTAATTTAGACTCGCAAATTTTGCCATTGAAGAAACTTATTTTCTTCAATGGCTGCCACCTTATTTCACATTAAGGCTCTTTGTCTTCTCCTACCTCTCTTGTTTGTCCATGGCTTAGCACAAATTAATTTCTTCCGAAACCCTTTTTCCTCACAATTCAGTGGAGAAGGATTATTGAATGGTAATGGTCAAGACCAAAGCCAAAGGACGAATCTCTTTCCATTCAATTTTCCTTTCAACTTCCCATTCATAGGACGGCCCTCTCATTCCAATGATCATGACGCGTACGAGGACCGAGAACCCGCCCCCCGTCGGACGCCCGCCGACGACTCTGATCACAACCCGCAGCTCGATCCTAATGCAAGGCCCGATTTTTCGACGGACTTCAAAGGGTCTTGGGATTTGGTGTCTAAGAACTCGGGTGTCTCAGGAATGCACATTATTTTGCTTCCAAACAATAAGCTTATAATGTATGATGCCTCCGCTTTCCATATTTCGGACATAAAGTTGCCTAATGGCCAATGCGTTCCTTTCATGGATAAGAGGAGTAACAAGCAGATGACTGATTGTTGGGCTCATGGAGTGGAATTTGATATCGACACTGCAAAAATTAGGCCACTTAAGGTGTTAATCCAAAAGCTCCTTAATTATTCCTTAATTTGTCACATATAAAACATATAACATGCATGTGCATTTTAGCTCAAGTGGTTATGCATGTTCATGTGAATTTCGGTAACTTTGTTTTTTAAGTAAAATGGGAGCTAAATGTATTAAAAAAAAATGCGCATGCACATTTGGATTGCTGACGTTCAAGCCACAAATAAAAAAATAAAAAGGATGTTACTCTATGTAAGTTGAATATGTTGGTCTAATTGCAATTTTAAGATAGGTTGCACATCTCTGTCACAATTTGCATGCGAACCATAGAAAATTATATATTTAGCTAAGATTTGCATGTGCTGTAATATAGTAATTCTTTATATATATATATATATATATATGTATATAATGGGGTTTGGTCACAGATGGTGTATGATCCATGGTGTTCATCGGGAGGGCTTGCAGTTGACGGGAGCCTGGTGGGAACTGGTGGTTGGGACAATGGTATTAAAACTGTTCGATATTTCAAACCCTGCGACACTTGTGATTTCAACGAATACCAAACTACTTTGGCTGATCCAAGATGGTGTGTAGTGCTATTCATTATTTCCCTCTTATATATTTATATATATACATATATACATACTTCTATTTCCAATATTTCTTTTGTATTTTTTTCTTAACTTAGAGATAAGACATTCGAATTCTATACCTTAGGTTAAAATCAGGTATAAAATTACCGCAACCACCTAATATTTTCCATGTTTTTAGGTAGGAAACTAAGCAGATTACATATTAATTGCATAATAACCAAATACCATCTTTCAATATTAACTAAACTACATATCACATTACAACTCATTTCTCCACGAAGTTGAACTAATATTTTAGCTTTTCTTTCCTGCACATAAAATTTTCTTCCATTTTCACATCAACATATTTTCTGATGAAAGTATTTATATATGAGATTCCACTAAATTAATTTTCACCTACTCTCTTTTTCTTTTCGAACTGATCTAGTACCATTATATATATACACATATATTTATATACTTGAGTGAAATTCATTAACTGATTATAAAAAATATGTACGTACCTTGACTCTCAAGGTATGCAACACAGATAACCCTAGCCGACGGCGGCTTCATGGTGGTCGGCGGCCGGAGAGCATACACGTACGAGTACGTGCCGCCTCCAGGAAAATTCAACAACAAGAACGCCAAGTACTTCCTCCCACTTCTTGATCAAACCACCGATTTGGATGAGAACAACCTCTACCCTTTTGTCTACCTCTCCACTGACGGCAATGTCTTCATCTTCGCCAACAACCGCTCCCTCCTCCTCAGCCCTAAGACCAACAACGTCCTCCGCGAGCTCCCTGTCCTTCCCGGCGGGGCCCGCAACTACCCCGCCTCCGGCATGTCGGCCCTCCTCCCCATCCGCCTCGACCTCAACCCCGCCGTCCCGCCTCCCGCAGAGGTGATCATCTGCGGCGGCGCCAAGAATGAGGCCTACGGCCGTGCCGGCCGCGGGACGTTCATCCCGGCGTTACAAGACTGCAACCGGATCACGATAACCGACCCGAAACCGGTTTGGAAGACCGAGACGATGCCGTCCCAGCGCGTCATAGGCGACATGCTGATCCTACCCACTGGCGACCTTCTCCTCATCAATGGCGCAAAGGCAGGAACCGCCGCGTGGTTCTTCGCCGACAATCCCAACCTCGTCCCGGTCCTCTACCGCCCCGATGCACCGGTAACCCAGCGGTTTACCGAGCTCGCGGCGACCGACATACCCCGGATGTACCACTCATCGGCGGCGGTGCTTCCCGACGGGAAAATCATCGTCGCCGGGAGCAACACCAACCCCGGATACAACTACACGGCGAAGTACCCGACCGAACTGCGAATCGAGAAATTCTCGCCGCCGTACTTGGACCCGGCGCTGGCCAAGTGGAGGCCGGAGTTAGTGAAGGAATCCACAGCAACCGAACTTTCTTACGGAAGTATGTTCGAGATAGTGTTTAAGCTGAAGGGACTGAGGGTGAGAAACGGCGATATTAAGGTAACAATGTACTCGCCGCCGTTTACGACGCATGGATACTCGATGAACCAGAGAATGCTGATTTTGGAGAAGGACATGGTGGTACGGACTTCTCGGGGGATGTACCGGGTGGTGGCGACGGCGCCGCCGTCGGGGGTGGTGGCTCCGCCGGGGTATTATCTTCTGTTTGTGGTTCATCGTGGGGTACCAAGCGAGGGGATTTGGGTGAGGATCAAGTGATTAATTAAAAAGAAAGATGATGATCATTGTCATATATTATGACCTGCTTAAATCACGTCCGTTAAATGTTCTATATATTTTGATCATCGTCGTTTATAGATTTCTGCATGCATATGAAACGAGTATCATTTTTTTTTTTTTTTTTCATTTTGGTTTGGTAATTTGTAGATAATCAAAAAGGTGAGGGAAAAAAAAAAGGGAAGGTTTAATTAAGTTGGGTAGTTCAATTAGTGTCTTTCCATTTGTTAATCCAGATTATGTGTTTATATATTCTTTTTTTTTTTTTATAGATTGCACATTACAATTGTTCTTCCGTTTAGATTGTAAAAATAATACAAGGAGTAAAAAGAGGAAGAAATTTCTATTGTTTGTGCTGGTCAGAATTAAATATGACCAATATTATAAGTTATGTGCAGTACTATAATTTATATATATTTGCAGTATCTTTTGTTAAACGGCCAGCAATATTTCGTACTCTAATTAGATAATATATCCAAATTGATAATAATTGTCACCGACAAACTAAGACATGCGATCTTGTAAAAGATTTTGGGTACAACCATTAACAGGATATATAAAACGATGTATATTTTGTTATTTAATAATCACAATCAGCTACTAATCCCCATGATTTTTATAAATTTTGAGATTTATTTTTTCGTTTATAGGGTGAAACTCATTGGTAATAAATAATTTTTTTTCCCGCATAATGCGTGAAATTTAGTAATTGGACACAAAAACTAATCACTCATGCGCTAAGCATGGTTTATGTTATTTTTCGTGTCAAATTTAGCTCCCAATAAGCCGCATAAAGTGTGAAATTTGGTATTTGGACATAAAAACTAATCACTCATAATGCCTTCTTTTATTTATTTATTTATTTATTTTTGCACTAAAGCATGGTTTATATTATATTTCGTGTCAAATTTAGCTCCCAATAAGCAAATGCACACAAAATCTGATTCTTAATTTTTAATGATTAATTACAAAATTACCGATTTTATCTTTTGAAAATTATTTAAAAATGTTTTTATTTAATTAAAATTCGTTAAACTCAGTAGTTTGTTTAGTACTAGAAAGATATGTTCTTTGAAATATATAATTTAAAATGGGATTATTCCTGCGTTGGATTTAAAATGAGTATGTTACGCCTTCTTTTTTTGTTAAATTTTGTACACATTTCCATCAGATTTTGAAAATTTAAAATCTGTGTGCATGGCTCAGTTTTCTGGAAACAGAATATTAGTATGTTACATATAGCACTCGAAGGGGCTGATTGAAACGGTATGTGGAGATTCTAGGCTTATATTCGAGACTTTGTGAGCATTTTATCGTGAATATCAAAATTAACTCCTAAACATCTTTTATTACCACATAAGGAAACATAAGAAGCTCTCGATTTGAAAACTTCCCTCGTATTCCTTTCAAAAATGGCAATTGAAAAACCTCGCTTTTATTGAGATTTGAGAAAGAGAAAAGTTAAGAAATTATGGGAAAGAAAAGAAGAGAGAGAGAGAGAGAAATCAAAGAACCTTCCGTACATAAATGTCAAAAATTTGATGAGAAAAAGAAAGACAAGAGGGAACTACCTCCCCCAAAAGTAATTTACTTCTTTGACTAATCAAGAGCAAAAGGTGACTAATTTTATGTGGATATTAGCATCACAAGCGTTATTGACACTATTAGCGTTAATCCTACGGCAAACCCTAATTCTTTTTATTCGATCGAAGTTCGAATAATGAGAAGTAATAGTCATGTCACCCGTGATTGTCCTTAATACTCTTAAAATATTAATTAATTCTTGTGGCGTGTCATGCTTCCAGCAGTATGATAGTTGTAGGTCAAGTTTATGCATAGCTGACCAAGCTTTCCCTTCTTCTTGAAGCGGATCCCACCCACTCTTTAACCCACAATATGTGTCCTTGCGAAAACCACTCATCGCATTTCCTTACCTTAACTATCACATTCACTATCAACTTCATACTAGGATTTCTCATCCCTACCACCTTAATTATTAGAATGGTACTGCACTGCAATTTTTTGGACAGTGAAGATTATTCTTCTGTCAGAAATCACCATTACTCGTACTGGTATAATTGTTACAAAAGCAAATTTAACTTTATTCTCTTGGAAAGAATCTATATCGTGTAATAGAATGTTTACTATTGAGGATTGCCATGGAACATTTGCAAGCTGCTTCTTTTTTTTTTTTTTTTTTTTTCTTTTTTTTCAACATTTACAAGCATGTGCAATACCTTCTTAATATTATTAACAGTGATTTTCATCTTGTATTGGATCAAACCCCTTCAAATTGACCGTTCAATTTAACTCTATCAAACATGCCACAACATCACTCTCCCTTGCTCCTTATAGACAGTAGCAGCCCAAAATTGCATATGCTGATAGGCCGCCTTTTAAAATCTTAATAATTACAATTAGCATAAGGGAAAAGGAGACATATACTCCTCCGAGTGTTTGAGTTTAAATTTTTACTCCTTATTCTTGATTTTTTTTTTTAATCAAATAACTATATTAGTCAAAAGGATATTAATCAAGAGTAAGAACTAAAAATTCAAACCCATACACTCTTTAAGGATACATTCAACATTTTTCTCTTAGCTTAACGGGGTAATGAAATTTCAGTACAAAACCTAACAGAACTCGATCAAATTACACATCGTCCTGACTGCGACATACCAATTTGAGTTCCAATGTCCCAAATCACACCATAAGTGACAGCACATACAACAGCAGATCTTCGTATCCATCAATGAAACCACACCACCAAAAAGAAAAAGAACTGCCTGTTGGATCTTCTGATTGAAACCAACTGTACTAGGAACCAGCCAACGAGCATTTTTTTTTAGCAAAGAGCAAAGGAAAACAGTAATCACACGACTCAAAAACAATTATTTTGTTCTGCAACGATATGCAGCGCTGAATCTATAGAGCAGCACAATATTCAGCATCTCAGTCAGTCCGGTTAGATTTCATATTCCTATATTTCATGGTCTTGGAGGCTCAGAATACTACTTCGAGGGGATTGAACTAAGTATACCAGGTCTTGAACAGAACTCTACTATTATATAAACGGTCGCAATCCAAACGTTTCTGAAATTTGAACACAAATTTACAGTCAGCATTCCTTCTACCTTCCCAGGTTAGTAAAAACAACATTTTGACCATAACTTGTAGCACAAAAATATTGGTCAAATATTTTGCTTCACACATTAGTTCATGTCAGCAGCTAAGCAGCCTCTTACTTGAGCCAGTGTGGAAGCAGAGAGCCGCATATTTTATGGTCTTCCGATACCATCCTTTAGAAACCTGCAAATAAAAAGTACGAACTGGCAATTACGTCCATAGACTACATGCACATAGCACACAAAGCAACAATTTTTTTAAAACCTTAGCTGGAAGTTGATAGCATAACTTAAAACTAATTATGCGTGGACAAGCTATAGTCCGAATATGCTACTTGGACTTCCCGAAGTGCACAACAAATTAATACAATGCATACAGGAAATCTGCTCTCAGAAATGAGAAAAATAGCAGTTGAGGCTCCAAAAAAGCAGTCCGTGATAAGAAAGCTAATACAAATAGTGTAACATTAAAAAAATACTGTGGATTACAAACCTTTTCTAGATTTTTTATCCTGAAATGATACCAATAACTTCTTCCATATCCTTAAATCATTAAAGGATAGAGAATAGAGAATAGGGATATACTAAGCATAAAATAATAATACTAATAAAAAGCTAACAGAGAATTGCCTATACAAAGGGGACCAATCACAAGTGACAGGAAACGATACCTACCCAAAAAGATGTTATTTGCGCATCTAACATTCTCGAATTAAGATACAATCTATAGATGAGTACATAAAGCTTTGCATTAACAACTTACATTGCATGTAAACAATATGCGATCACAGACTCATCGTGTTTAATTGAAATAATAGCTTAAAGCATTAAAAAAGACCTTTTCACATTGTATATATATCAGTACAGAACAACATATGTATAGAAATCTGAATATGGAGCCATAAAGTCTACCTTTAACGTCTCTAAAATGTCACAATCCTAGAGTTCTAACCATAATTTCCTCTCGTGTGAAATACTTGCCAATTTAGGCCCGGTAACATCAGAAACATTTGCATTTTCCGGCATGAAAAGTTGATATTGAAAGGAAAAAAAAAAAGAAAGAAAGAAAGGGAACCCAAAGAGAAGATTCTCCATAAAGCTTATTATTCACAGCATAAACGTAGGGATGCTTCTTGTGAGAAAGCATGAAATGTAAGCATAACATTTTACCCAGAGAAAGATTGGCTAACCAGGAGAAAATGCTCCAGGGAACACCAGAAGGCCCCAGTCTGAGAAACAAAAATCTTGAAGGACAACACAAGCTAGTTATAACCAGGAATCAAGCAAAATAAAGAAATGATGTCCACAACCATAATTACCATAGAGAAAACTTGTTATCTAACAACGAGAAAAGGAAAAAAAAAATACTTTATATCATTCAACTTACATCAAATAAATTTTAATACAAGATTGCTGTGTGTTTTTATAACGTCTATGTACAGCACAGATACCAAGCTTTTGGTATCTGTATTCCATAACAACCAATGCATTTATAGTCACCTTAAGGAAAAATAATGCGAGCTGGCGATAACTCAGGAACTAATGCAAATCATCAAACAAACAGCAAATTTGAAGTGACCACTGCTGTATCACTGAAATCTTCTTAAACAGATGACATTACAAAACGACCATCGAATCACCTCATATCTGCTGCTTCACAGATGTATTGGTAGGATGTTGCTCGACCCAACATGCTGCTAAAACACAACGCAAACTATTTGGTCAAAAATACAATAAAGAGAATGACGAATTTTGATTCAAATAATCGACCACTTGATATGATGAATGAGTAAAAGAACAGTCAATAAAACTACCTTACAGATCACTTGGCAGAAGAGATCCGTTGCAGAGATGAAATCCAGCTACTTGAAGGACCCACTCTGTTGCCATTTCCATGACCAGGGTTTGCAGCTTCAGCAGGCAAAACAGATTTCTGTCTTCTTGAGGTTCCAGCAACTGCATGAGTACTAGACGGCACGTATGTTTCACTAACAAGCTGCAAAAGGAAGTTTTAAAAGTGATTTTAGGAAGTGGCATTATCAGTTTAGTAGCATAGCATACCAGGGCATTTGATAATGATGATGAAGATAATAATAATAATAATAATATACCAGTGCATTGGAATATGGATTACAGTCTTATCAATATTCCAAATTACATTACTAAATGGTTAGATAGAAATATGCTTACATGCTTTTCAAGCAGATTATCATAGTTCAAATTCTTGGTCACTGGTTGTTTAAACTGCACGCGAATGCCAGGACCAGTAGCATTGCTTGATCTAATGCGGTCTGTAACCTCAGCTGAGTAGGAAGGATTATTACCACCGGCCACTAAAACAATTTACAAGAAAAACATTGTTTCCACAGGTCAACTGACAAATACACATCAAGAAACAGAACAAATAGGAAAGGAAGAAAGGGCAAAACTTAAAAAGAAAACCCCTCTTCCCGACAGCCATTATTATCTTCACCAACTTTAGCACCCACATCAAGCCCTTTTTTCTTTGTATATGCTAGCTAATTAAATATTAATGATTAAATGAAATCCCAATTACCACAAAATTGTACCCTACAGCAGATTTAACTCAGAAGGAGAACAATCAAGTTATTGGACATAAACAAAGCCCAAAACCAATCTAACCTTGATGACTGCCCATATCCATTTGCATCGTGTGACTGTTGCTCCCTCCAGGAGCTGGCTGTAGAATGCAGATATTCAACTCGATATTGTCAGAACCAGGACAAGAAACCAATTCCACACAAGTTGATGCCAAATACAAAAACAGACAGCAAACATACTTACAGATAATCGAGCTTGTGTTCTATTCTTTTGTGCCTGCTGGTACTTTATAATTGTCCAATCAAATATGTAATCAAATTCATATCCTGCCATTTTCCAAGAAGATCAACTAAAGCAATCAAAATAAAAGCGAGTGCAACTAAAAGAAAATTACACAAAAAAGAAGAGGCTGATAACAATAAGAATTTGAACATTTCTACCTTCACGAGCAAACAAGTCACGAAATAGTCTCTTTAAGAATCCATAATCAGGTCTTTGGTCAAATTGCAATGAGTGGCAATAATGAAAATATGATGCGAACTCCACTGGGTGAGACTTGCATAGAACCTTTCAAAAGTAATCATGTTAGATTTGCAGCAT
Source organism: Morus notabilis (assembly GCF_000414095.1). Classification (NCBI taxonomy): domain Eukaryota; kingdom Viridiplantae; phylum Streptophyta; class Magnoliopsida; order Rosales; family Moraceae; genus Morus; species Morus notabilis. The sequence continues at coordinate 82,274 of NW_010366023.1, forward strand.
TTGGAACTTCCAGAACACAACATGAATGATTGACACAGTCACACAAACCTCAATAGGAGTTGACAACTTCTTTTCACATATCTTGTCATATTTTTGTTTCTTTGTGGCTGCTTTTAAACCCTGCCATGGAAGACTACAAAAGCAAAAACTGAGTCTATAATCATGACGATGATGGTGATCACAACATTAACATTAATGGCTTAAAGGAAAAAACAAAAAGAAGAAAGCATTAAAGGGATGGAGCAAACTATATCAGTTTTTCATTCCTGGTACCTCGATTTATGCATGTACTTAAAATTAATAAATTCATCACAGCCAGTTCAAACAAATCAACTTAACCAAAAAGTGGTGAAAGAAATGACTACGACATACCTTCCTCTCAAGAAATATAGAAGTACATATCCAAGTGACTCCAAATCATCTCTTCGACTTTGCTCTATAAGGAAAACATCAATAAGATTATTGAGTATCATCAGCGGACCATAAAAGAGAAGGTGGGGGGACGGGAGGAGCCAAACAAAATATCTTTGTGCTTACCAATTCCAAGATGAGTATTGCAGCTTGCATATCTTGCAGTCCCTGTTAAATTTTTGTTCTCCCTGTAAGAGGCAAATGTCGGTGGCAAATAACTAAAAGTCGTATAAACTTATCCAGGGGGAAAGGAGAGAAAATAAAAATGAGTACAAGTATACCTGTAAGGAATATGGCGATTAGTTGTCGAGTCCCGATATCTCTTTGCAAGCCCAAAATCAATTATGTAAACCTAACGAGTTAAATCAAGCATAAGATTGAACGCAATGGAGCACATATAACAAGAGATTAAACCAAATCCACATAAAAACAAATCTTTAGGAAATAACGAAGAAGGCAAGACTAAATCAACACCTGATTTGCTTTCCGACCAAGACCCATGAGGAAGTTGTCTGGCTTTATGTCTCTATGCAGAAAACCTTTCGAATGCGCATACTCTATCCTTGTAATCTGGACGAAACTCAAAAGGGTTACTTCCCATCGTTCCTAAGAAGTAAGAAACAATGCTCTATATGAACAAGGACATAGAAAGAAAATATTTACCATCTGATCAGCCAACATTAAGACCGTCTTTAGTGAAAACTTCCTTCCACAATAGACAAACAAATCCTCCAAACTTGGCCCCAGCAAATCAAGAACAAGCACATTATCTTCCCCGTCAGTGCCAGACCACTTTATACCCGGAATTCCACCTGAATTGAGTTAACACAATTTCAAAACATATCAACTAAAAATTTGTACGTATATAAATAAACACACGAAGAGGAAAATTAACGGTCATATAATTCATACTTCCTCCTTGAAGGATATGGTATAACTTGGCCTCATAAAGTAACTGGGGATGCTTTGTTTTACTGTTCTCCTGCAAACACAACACAAAGTGTTCAAATTTCTCCAAATTTCCAATTCACCAAACACAAATAAAAAACCATGGCTTAAATTACAGACACAATTGCATCAAAAAATGAAAATCGAATTGGTTTTACACAACAAAACCAGATAAGAACAAAAGCGAAATTCGCATCAGTAATCGAAACTCACAATCTTAACAGCGACGATCTCAAACGTATCGATATGCGTAGCTGCAATCAAGAATCAAAGAAATCATCAACCACAAAGGTCAATTATCAATCTCTCTCTTCAAGAACAAAACTCGAATTTCAAAAGATTTATTTCTTCCGCGAACGATTACCGAGATAGATTTCGCCGAACGAGCCGCTGCCGATCTTCCGGCCGAGCTTGTACTTGCCGCCGACGATCCTCTCCATGTCCGATATTGAAAGAGATCAGGTCGATCAGAACATCGGAAATCGCACTACCTAGGGTTTTGAATTCGGATCGAAATCGGATAAATCCAAGCAATTGAATTCCCGAATTTTCTCTCTCCTTTCGACAGCTGAGAAACTAAAGCCACACAGAAAGAGGAGAGAGAAGAGAGAGAAGAGAGAGAGAGACCCTTGTCGCCAAAAACGATTTGGTTTCGCGTGGCTTCGTGGGAATAAAGACGGAAATTGCAGGGGTATTTTAGGAACTTTGGTAGGTGACGGGCGTTGACCCGTTCATTAATCGGATTAGGCTTGTGGCCCGCGAGACCGAGGATTTTGTGTTTCACAGGAGAATTTGTGTCATAAATTAAATTATAATTTATAATTTATTATAATATTTTTTTTTATAAAAAATATATATAAAATAAAAATAATTTTAAATCATAATTTTAAAATGAACGCAATGTATTATTATGAGGATTATATTGTTCATTGCTGTTCCATTTGTCGTTCATTCCACCAATCACGTATTGCCACGTCAAATCAGTGTCCCCACACAACGAGACATATTATGGGGAAAGCAGGTTTACGGTATTGCCCTTGGAAATTGCGGGAATTACGCAGAGTATTTGTACTTTGCTAGGTTGAGGATGTTAAGTGGGGCCCGGCTAAAAGAAGGAAAATTTGGCAGCGGAAAACTGGAAGGGGCTGGCTTAATTGGACCGCCATTTTAAAGATTGTGAATTGAAATTGATTGTGATAAATTGTCTGTTTTATTTTTTATTTTTTATTTTTTGGTGAAACTGTTGTTTTTTTTGTTGTCAATTGTGGAATCCTCCCTGGTTCATGTGCGAGAAAAGCTAGATGATGATGGAAAAAGGGATAAACATGGGTTTTGTTGCTACCATTAGTAATGAAAATTCAATAAAACAATAAACAATAAATTGCAACATATTCACAAATAAACTACTTAAAAAACTGAATCAAATAAGAAATTAAAAAACCAAAAGAAAACAAAAATTTAACCTCAAATATGAATTGAACGAGTTATAACTAAAATCATCAACCAAAAAAAACTCCTAAATAAAAAGGAAAAGAAGGAAAAAGGTCGTTGCTGCAATTTAGGATTGTGTGTTTATCGGATGCATTGTTGTTTTCCCAGCATTGTGTCGTTTTCAAGGCTTTGGCATTCCCTTGACTCTTTTAAAAGTACTGTCGTTTTAGGGTAAATTGTCGCGTCTACAATGCATTATGCTAACATTTTACTCGCTTTTGCTGTTTCAGAGTCTGTCGTTTTCTGACAATTTCGTAGTGTCGCTTTACATTTTTTGTCGTTTCCTTGATTCTGTAGTTACTTGAAAAATTCTTTCTTTTAGAACGTTATCGTTTTAAGAATAGATTGTCATTTTATCAAGATCAGTGCCGTTTTCTTCCTTTTCCCTTATTCTATAGATTGTCATTTTTGTCGAAAATGAATTGTCGTTTCCTGGTTTAACGTCGTTTTTTTGTCGTTTCTTCCCACTGTCGTTTTTATAAATGTTTTGTCCTTTAGAACGTCGTCATTCTGGAAGTTTTTTTTTTTAGGATTTTCTTTTCCAAGCTTCCTATCGTTTTCCTTTCGAATGTTCTTTCTTCTTTGCTATTGCCGTCTCCGGAAGTCCGTTTATGTCGTCGTTTTTAGGGTATATTGTCCTTATTCATAGCTGCTGCCACTCCTAGAATTCTGTCGTCTTCTGGCATGGTGTCGTTTCTGAATCTTTGTCGTTGTTTTTATCCTCGTTTCTAAAAAAAAAAATAGAAATATCACGATAGAAAAGGGCAGAGATCGGAGCAAAAGTCAAGACCGCGAAAGAATGCTGGTGAAAGTGGGCGACACAGAGAAGATGATCGCGGTGGGCCTGGTATGGGGCGCCACCAACGCCTTGATGCGCCGCGGCGCAGTCCTCTGGGACCGAGCCCTAAGGCTCAGCCCATCATCATCCCGACCGGACCCGACCCGGGGCCCAATGGGCCGGATCGCCTCCTCCATTAACAAGTGGTTAAAGCTCCTGTGGATCTGGCAGTACACGATCCCGTTCCTGATAAACCTATCGGCGTCCGCGACATTCTTCGCCATCCTCGGCCACGTGCCGATCTCAAGGGCCGTGCCGGTCACCAACGCCACCACGTTCGCCGCCACCGCCGTCTTCGGCGTCCTCCTCGGGGAACGCACCCACCTGGGCTACGCTTTCGTCGGTACACTCTTGATTGTGCTCGGCGTTTCGCTTTGTATTTCGTAGCCTCCTCTTTGTAAAGGAAATCTCTCCCTTGATTTTTTTTTTTTTTTTTTTTTTTTTGAGATGTGGATGACTGTAATATCAGTCGAGGAAAAAAAAAAAAAAAAAAGGTGCTTTGACTTATCTCATGCGTGTTTGAAATTTTCGTTTCTACACTTGCGTTGTGTTAACTTGGCATTGGAGATTTAAGTGACGATTAATTTATGGGTTTAAAATTATAATTAATGATTTTAATTTTTAAAATTTAATTTTTTTGTGAGAATAATAGAATTAATAATTGTGATCTTAAACCAGATAGATAGAACTCTTAAACAAACCTTACCTTAATCTATTATTATTTTAGAGATTGTCATTTTTTGCTCAATTGTCGTTCTATTGTTTTACAGACTGTCGTTTGTTTCCACTTCATTCTTAGTAAAATAGTGTTCTTTTTGTCGTTTGTCATATATTTTGTTGCTCTTCGACTATTTCTGCGTCCGCATTACTGGAGTATTGCCGTTTTTCCTTTTTTTTTTTTCTTTTTTTGTCCTTTGTTAACGGTTATATTTTATATTTTGTTGGTTTAGAATCTCGTCGTTTTATAAAGTTTATTGTCGATTTGTCGTTGTTAGCGATGTCGTTTCTAGACTATCGTCGCTTTTACTTTATTGTTGTTCCTCCAAAAGTCTGTAATACGCGGGAAAGTTGTTTACAAATTTTTGGTGTATGTAACAGATGTTGTCGTTTTTATAGTTATTGTCGTTTCAGTGGACTAATGTCATCTATAAGAGGACTGACCGTTGTTTCGGAATTGCTGAAGTTAAAGCTATAAGTTTAGATTTTTATTGCGCTTTAATTAATATTTTTTACTAATACAGTTGTTTGATTTAAAAAGATATTAATTAAGAGTAAAAAGGAAAAATCGACAGGCATAAATATTTTTTTACTTTCTCACTTCGGCTGATTTACAACTTTATAAAAATGGTTCTATCGGGAAAAAAAAAAAATTGTAAAATGGGAAACAAACATTGGAGAGGAACAAGTCCAACTATTTTGATAGCCGGCGGGCGAATCTCTTGTGGGATTCTTTCTTTCTTTCTTTGCAGTGTTTGTTTCAAATTTAGACCAAGTTCTTGTTAGATAGGGTGTATTTTTCAAAACAATTATTGATATCCCCCCATTCTAAAAAAAACAAAAAAAGAGTTGTTCATTCCATCAAAGAAACTGAATACGAGAATTAGATCAATCTCAATGAATCGGTTCGAATTTTTTTCTTTAGGGGATGAAAGTACTCCCAATCATAAAAATAGTTGAATCACAAGACAAATTATTTTCAGTCATGAATCGTAAGTAGTTTTTCTTTTTAAAAAAAAAGGCAAAGACGAAAAAATGAAAAAGTTGGGAGCAGCATAATCATTCATCTCATCAAGAACAACATCACATTCCCATTTCAAACACATCTTCTCTTCACCTCAGAACTGTCGTTTAAAGCACTCGGGAGGAATCTGGCCATTGAACCTCTTAGTATCCTTGCAATAGTCATAAATCATGTAGTTACTTCTGACCCAGTTTAGCTGACCCAACTTGGCACTGCTCAGCTGGCTGTAAACAGGGTTGTTCCACCAGTTTCCTGGGGAGCCAGAGGCACATTTTGTGACGCTGGCCGGTCCATCGAACTTGCAGGCTCTCGCCCTGAACCTTCGCAAATTCGCCACAAACGGAGAGCTGTTCCAGTCAATCTTAACCAGCCCTCCTCTGGTTGCCCAGTTATCAGCATTCCACAAGCTGGAGTAGACTCTCATGCCTTGTTTGTTGGGGTATGCAATCCCCTCCTTCTCGTAGTTTCGGAAAACGCGAATTGGCAGGCCATCCACGTACCACCTGAGATGAATTTCATGGAGTTTAGACTACTTTGTTTGTGTTGGTTTTATTAAGTACTTGGAATTTAGAGTTTTGGAGTGATCTTTTTAGCTTACACAATCTCAGTGGGGTTCCAATGAATTGTGTAGTTGTGGAAATCGGCCGTTGGATCGAACCAGAGGTAGAACTGCTGCTCCTTGCTTCCCTTTCCTTGTGTGTAGATGTTTGTGTGGACAATGTAAGGTTGCCCCGAAACGTTTCCTAAGAACTCGAAATCTATCTCGTCGTGTTTGTCGCCCGTGGAGGAAACCTGCACAAATTTGAGCAAGGAAAATTACAAACTTTTACGCTCCGATAGTCCTAGAAATTTGGAGAACCATTATGATCTATGCATCAATAGTTGGGGTCCAAGCCAACGTGCTAGTAACTTAATTTTCCATTTAAAAAAAAAAAAAAAAAAAGAGAACATGACATATATTATTATAAAGTATAAACAACCTAAAGTATTTTGTTTAAGAATAACTTCTTACATAGTAGGCTGTGACAGTTCCTGCAGAGTTTCCAGGCACCAACTTAATAAGCATCTCAATGCTGCCAAACAAGAAACTTCTCTTTGATTGAACAGCAGACCCTGCAAAACCAATCTCCATAATATGAAATGTTCTAAATCTTGTTCATAAACTAGAGAAAAAAAATAATAAATCAAAACAGATTGTCAGAAAATTACCCGACGTCTGATCGAGGACTAGTTGAAGATCCTCGCGATTAACGACCGCGTGTTGCTTACCCCATGTGACATACATGCTCTTCGAGATCATGGCATCAACAAGAAGTTGATCAAGTGCAAAGATGCATAGAGCAATCAAAAGAACTCGCAAATGACTTGCCATTTTCAGCCTCAAACTTCCAAAACGGATGTTCCTCCTATTTATCAACTTGTGTTGCTGAAATAAGAAGTAGGAGTGTTTTTCTCTAGCGGATTTCAATGGCTATATATAGCTTACTCGTGTGATCTGGCAAAAATGCCCTCCACCAACAAGCCTCGTCTACTAACAATTTTTAAATTTAATTTTAGAATATATTGACCTCGTCCTATTTCTTAACTTTCCTAAGAAGATGTAACAATATTAGTTTGGTGCAATTTATGGTTTATCTTTAACTGAGGAAATGTATATCTCTTTTCTAGTTGGCGTATGTATATAATGCAATGATGTTTGTTGCTAGATGATGATAAGCATGTGGCATATATGCAAACAAACAATTGTATACAATGGGGACCCTTGAAAATGGACGGCCAAGATTAAAGACATCTTTATATTGTTGGTCCACCACTAAATGTGAGTTTACCTGCATTAGATATTTTCTCGGGGGGAAGAAACATGCATATTGTTGTTGGCATTGTACAAACATATAAACACACTTTAAAATATATATATATATATATATATATTGTGCAAAATGAAATGAAATGAAATAAACCAATATATTGGAAGGTTTGAAATACAATGGAAGTGCCATAATAAATATTGACGTGGGAAGAG
>NW_010366023.1:91237-125005 GCF_000414095.1 Morus notabilis
TGAGAAATGGGAAAAATGGGAGGCTTAGCTGGGGGACGCGGAGAATGTCGTGCGTGGGACTAATATAAATATATATATATATATATATATATATATATATTGCAAGTGGGACACCCAGCTGTGAGTCCAAGACTAAAAAAAATGACTTCCCTTTGTCTTACCAATGAACATAATAAATCTGAGACTTTATTGTCTTTTTAGCTTAGTTTCACTGATAGTCCCTCAAGAATAAAATCAGTCTGGATTTGACCCCATCTTTTCAATTTATTATAAGTAACGTTATCTGGAATTCTGGATGTGTTTTGGATGTAACGGTCATTTCGTCAGTTAGCTTTTAAAAATGGGATTCTCTTTGGTTTCGACCCATTCCAAGAGGTATGTCCCATGACATAAATATTACATGAAATATTTTGTCTCATTTTTTATGCTCACAAACGCCGGGGTAGCATAAGTCAAAAAGTCAGAAACTAAATTGAAACTGATTATATTCGGGTGATCTTGATAAATATTCATTAAAAATGTATAAGTTAAAATTTTTACTATTTATTCTTAATTCATAATATTTTTAGTCAATAATTACACTAATAAAAGAATATTTATCAAGAGTAAAGAGTAAAAGTCTATACTCATGCACTTTTAAAGGTAAATTCTCTATTTTTCCATTATATTCTTTATGGCAATAGTGAAATTATCCGTGTTTCTTGGTCCAATTACATCAAGTATCACCATGTGAGAAGTAAAATGTAAAACCAAATTAGTCCTATGGTAATGTTTTGCACATCGTCAGGCGCAAGGTGTTGGTAATGGTACTGGAAAGCATTATTCTTCGTTGTTTCTTGATAAATGAGAGCATCCAACTTGGTACTACAAAATAGAAAAAATTGTTGAACTTACGGATTCATGATTATGAATTTTAATCTTTTATTTTTGATTAATATCTTTTTAACAAATTATTTAACTAAAAAATATATTAATCAAGAGTAAGAAGTTAAAATCTAAGCACATACACTTTTAAAGAGTATTTATCTCTTTTTTTCTAAAAAATATTATTATTCATTGCATATCCGAGTTTAATTCAAAGGTATGGCTATGCCTTTGACTAAGAGTAGCATTATATATATATAAACTTCACTATCAAATTGATATATAGAGCTCTCTTTCAAACAATTTCATATGTATTTGGTTTTATCTTCTCTCTCTCTCTCTTCTTTTTTTTTTTTTTTTTTTTTTTTTTTTTTTGCATACAGTTAACAAAATGTAACAAGTAAATAATACCTCTATGATAATTGCTAGAGTTTTGTATTTCCATTTTCTTTTAAGGCCATTTGTTAGACTCATGTATTATAAACCAGTGAGAAATTGTATGTACTTATTAGGAGCTTTATATCTTGCTAAAAAACTCAGGACAGTTACGCTAGTTATGACAATGGAGTTTGCTATCAACAAATGGGTTTGTCTTGTCTTTACTTCTGTCCCATAAGCCTCAGATATCAAATGAATCAGGACCAAAATCTTTAGTTACTGCAAAATCATATACAACGAATAAGCAAAATCCAACTCTCCTAAGCAAGGTATAGACAATAAGTAGCCTAAAATGTATATGCATGAATAGGGAGGAATAGATTCACACAATTAATTAATACATACCGAGTTTGACACAAGGAGGCACCAGAACAAAGTATACTTGTATTGAAATCTACGCTCATCTTTAGCCAAAAATGCAAACTGGGGATATACTGTCTCGGTTAAGCACAGAAGCAAATCATCATCCAAAATTTTCTGTACTTAACAGTATCTTTGTAAGGTGTAGTAGTCAAATTACGCGATGCTGGTTAGGCTGCAACATCAGATAAACAAGCAGTTCAGCTCGCGGAATTTCACGACATATGCTATCTTGTTGAGGAAACAATATGGTCGGAACGAGATGCTTGAGAAGATGCATAACTAGGTCAGTCATTTGCGGAAAACCAGAATTGGTCTGTTGAATCCAGATTTGGTGCCTGACAAGCTAGAAGTCACGTCCTCCACTGTTCTAAATCCAATCTGCAATTCATTTTAATGTCAGATTTCTCAAATATCTCACCATAGCTAATCAAAGAAGCATTTTATGAAAACATGTTTTGTGGACCGATTCAGCTGTAACTTTAACTTCAAGGCTAGTTACAGCACAATCGTGGCATACCTTATCGAGAAGTATCTCCTGAAACCATGCTGGACGGAAACTAATCTTTTTATAATTTTCAGTAGTTGTCTGTAAAAAAGTGTGAACGTGTGTTAGGCCACAAGTGAATCTACTTAAAGAATAGCCTCTTCCATACTGAAAAAGAATACATACACATATTTAGAATTCAGAAACATTAAAGAGTTCTGAATTTCAGAAAAAAGTAGATTGTAGACTTGGGCTGAATTTCAGAAGAACAGCCTCTTCTGTAATAAAAGCTTTTGTTGAAGATTTTCAGAATGATATTTTGAACGAGCAACATAGAGAGACCTAGCACATAAAAGCGTACTAGGAAGCAAATTATTGAAAGATCCAGAGATCATACAACACATAAATCGGATACTAGCTTTATAGATCGGCCATATGCAACATAAGGTTTTCATCTCTGTTTCTGATTGAACTTCACGGTAATTAATGGTCAAAAACAATCTATTCATAAATTCGACATGATCTAAGAAGTGAAGAATTGTTATCACCTCAGATATCCGGTAATTATTTTGATATGACTTCCAAGGTTGTGGTTCCAGCACAAGAATTCCGCCCTGCTTAGGAAAATAAAACTCTTATTACAAGGGAACTACTATTCCCTAATGCTATCCATGAGTGAAAAACCGTCATTAGTCGATTGCAACAGAACAATTGCAACAAAGAGAAGAAGAAAGAAAGAGAGCGTGGTAAGGCAAAGGGTACCGGATTAAGAAGTCTCCAAATCTTTGTAAATAATGTAATTAGTCCATCGTCACCCCAGTTCAGATGAATCCACTTTGATACACTCAAACTGCATTTCAGAGAGACAAATAGGCACATCACAACAAGGTTAACAACAACAAAAGACTTTCTCTCACCTAAGCTTCATTGCTATATTATGTAATGGTTTTTCGACATTCTCACTGAAGTAATAAGTCAAAAGCTAACACAAAAGTTTTGCCAGAGTTTGAAACTTCCACTCGTCTTCACTTAAAATAAACAGTTTTATTGATATGCACTATAAAATGAAACTTGCCAAAGAATTGTATCATAGTGCTTCTCCTGTGGATGCCGACTCTGAACAAAATTTTCTTGCTGGAAAGATACTATGTCAGACAGATCTCTTTCCTCAGAAGAACAACTCCTCAAAGACTGTTTTGTCTCGTCATCGGATGACGCTGCAGCATTGTTCCCTAGACCATTTGCATCTTCAGAAACCTTTGATCTGGAAGTCCTTCCCTGCTTCTTCTCAAACTCGTCCATTTTCGCAAATTTTCTCAGGTGCCAGTATGCATCTTCAATTCGATCTGGCAGATAAAGAGTCCCAGTTAGTGATTACACAAGCGTAACAAATGACAAGAAGCTGATTATATTACAGTTTTACACCGAGAGAGAGAGAGAGAGAATGCAATGCCCCAAGTCTAATTCAAACTGTTCCTAACAAGTATTAGAGTCGTAATAAGATTCTTACTAGAATCAATGTCTACTCCGAGAATGCTCTTGCAATGGAACTTTCTGGCTGTAGATAAACACATATAACAAAATGAGTGTGAGAAATACTAACTTTCAAATCCATATATTTCATTAAAAGTAAAAAATAAAAAATAAAAAAACTTAAGTATCAGGGAAAACAAGTGACATCTTAGATATAAAAATTCAAAATATAAAATACCAACTTCCCAGATTGGTGATCCTTTTGTTTTTCAGCTTTGCACGAAAATGAAATTAGTATTAAAATTACACATCCACAAGGAGACACATTAATCTCCACGTGAAACCCTCATTTCTGTTCTGAAAATCGCCTATAGCCCGCTAAAAGGTTTCGGCAAGTAGATCTCAATAGAACTATAACTATCAGAAAATTTAAGGATTCACTAAAGCCTCAATGACTAAGATCATAAATCATAATACAAGACTAAAGGATTATTTTCAGCTCAAGAGATAAGTACCAATCTGGATTGTTATGCTCCCATTGTTGCAGCCGATGTCAAGACAATCCTTGCCTTCAAGCCATTCCTTCTTCATCACCTTTAGTCTAGGATCTTCCTCCATGTCCTGACCAATCTGGAACATTATATAAAAGAGTAAATTTTTACACTTTTTGCATATGACACTAATGCCCTGTTTGTTTCGACAACTCAAACTGTTGGTTAGGATTTAAACCTTCATTCAGGATTCAAATTAGTGTTTGGGAGAGAAAAATTGAAGGACAATTCAAACCATTAACAATGGTTCAAACCCTTGATTTTTAGAATTCACCGCCCCCTAAATTCTAACAATCTGAATTGTTGTCAACAATTCAACAGTTCCAGATGCTACTTTTTCTCTCTTCAATTTTAATCTTAAAAATGTTATAACTTCTTCATTTTAATTCTGATTGAGATGAATTTTTTTAATGTGTTCATAATGAAAAGAAGAACAAATCCCCACCCATATTACATATTTTTTAATGTCATTTACAATGAAGTTTTATAAGATTTGTTACAAAACTCTAATGACAGTTTTCAACACTTTATCCAAACACAGTTCGGATTTTATTTTCAATTCAAATTATAATTTATTTACATATCCAAACACCGGTTCGAATCACAATTAAAATCACCACAATACAATTCACACAATACAATTCAGATTCTATAGTTCTAACCAAAAAGGTTCAAATCTTCACCGTTTGAGTCGCTGAACCTAAGTAATCTTCTCAAATATTTTCTCTCGTTTTCTTTTACATTCGTCTCAATCCATTATCCGAAACTGCACTCATGAAAGTTGGTACCCAAAAACTCAATCCAACCATTCTACTAAAAGCTTCCAAAATCAAACTAAATGCAAAGCCAAAAAACAAAAAACAAACAAAAAAAAAAGCCCAAAAAAAACCAATGAATGAACAGCATTACCCAGTTAACCAATAGGTAAGATCAATTGGGTCACCAATATTGTCCAAGTTAAACCCCTCAATAACCCCAAAAACTACAATACATACATACATACATATATATATATATACACACACACACACACACACACACACACATGTTGAAAAGACTGGAAAAGAACTAAGACGCCTAACAGCAACAATATGTACGGCAGAAAGATAAAAATATTTAAAACTTTAAACTTTGTTTTGAGGTTTCTCAAGCTTTCTGAGGAATTTAAACAGAGGAATTGGGATAGAAAAAATAATTAATTGACATACACGATAGCCATAGTAGTTCCTGTAATTGCCGAAAGGGAAAATCTCTTTGCGTTTTCTCTTCTGCTTCTGAACTCCTTCTGCACATCTCCTCTCTTCGTCCTTACTCTTCTTCTCTTCTTCCATTTTTCTTTTCTTTTCTTTTCTTGGGTTTTATTCGCTGTTTTTGAGACCGAGCTGAGTAGCAAGTGAATGTATCGTATCAGGGTCCGGGCTCTGTTCGTTTGAGAGAGAAAGAGAGAGACTGACGGAGGAGGGAGAGGGAACGAACGGTCTATTGCAATTTCATGTTCTCATTGCGACTTATTAGGGTTCTTTTTCTTTTTTCTTCATTCTTTTTTTCATCCCATTTTTCTTAAAAAAAAAACTAAATCAAACAAATAAATAAGATCTATTGGCCTATTAGTGGATTATTTTTAAATTTAATTAAAATCATATTAAATTAAAAAATATGTAAAATAAATAATTTTTGACATAAATTTAACGGTTGAAAATTTAAAAAATCCGTTAAATTTGATTAAAATATATTAAATTAAAAAATATACAGTATAGACTGTTTTTTATATAGATTTGACGATTAAAAAAGAAAAAACTACTGATAGTTTAATATTTTCAGTCCTACCAAAAAAATTCTCTAAGAAAATAAATAGGAAACACTCTTGTTGAGTTTTTTCTCACTCAAAAAAAGGAAAAAGAGCATACACTCTTTAAAATATATGGGTATTAGATTTTTACATTTTACACTTGATTAATACTCTTTAATCAAATAGCCATATTTTTTTAAAGGAAAATTGTATTTCATTAAAATACTGATAAAAAGTCGTCTTAGTACAATACTAACCCATCAGAGGGACAGACGCACACTTGAGGCCCGAAACCGGAAAAGCACATTGGCACGCTAACAACAAACAAACTGAAAGCTCAACTGGAGAAAACTTCTCTTTTTAACATAAGCTATCAAGCGCTGGAGAGGCAGATCGTCAAAACCCACAGAAGGGAGACATCTACGTGGCATAGAAAAAATTCTAACTAGACCGAGACCACCCTATCGACATTAAACCGAATACTTAAATCTAACAAAAAATAACAAACTGGACGAGAGTCATGTGGGGTAACCACCAACCTTATTACAAATACAAAAGTTATAAAAGAAAAAAATCTCCAATCACCACCAGTATAAACCTCTGGTGAAGGGTGTTCGACCAAAAGACCATTGAGGAAGATAGCCAGCGAAAAGATCTCAGCTACCACGCGAGAAACTCTCCTGAGAAATGAGACTGTCCAATCAGTTTCTAAACTTCTAACCGGTTCAGATATGTCTAAATGGAGCTACCACCGTACACCACCACTACTAATAAGAAGCCCACGATAAGACTAGCCGGAGGACCAAATTTCATGGTCGGGAGCTCAAAAATGCGCCCAGAGGAGATGTTAATGCTCCAGTCAGTCTCTACTCACCAAGGACCTTCTCACTCTCGTTCTAAAAAACAAGATAAACGTAGTTTAAGACCATCTCAATTAAAGAATAATATAAGTCAAAAAGGTTATTGATAGATAAAAATCTTAAAACAATGTATTTTGAGGGTGAGTTTACTAATTTTTTAAAATAATAAAAAAGAAATGAAAAGAAAAGAAAAGAGGAAGTGAATGGCATATTCACTTCTAGAAATACTAGCTGTCGTCTATAATGTAAGGGAAAGCTTGTCATTATCGACATTTCGCTTGTCGTTTGATAACGATGGGCCATGTCGTTGATTGAAAGTTTTTTTTATTATTATTGTTATTATTATAAATAGTCGTCTATTGAAAGTTGCTTACATTTAGACTTCTTTCACTTTGCAGATTCAAATTTTTAATTCGAATTGAAATGTTATATTTTATGAGAACTTTTCACTGTAGTAAAAAAAGTTAAATGTGATATTTTTTAAGAATTTTTTATTATAAAAACTTAAAATTAAAAACTCAAATCGGTAAAATAAAGGAGGCTTTAGTTTGAAAATGACGACCATTTATTGAAAAAAAATCAAGAAATTGATGCCCATTGCCTGATGGAGCGACATTTCGTTTTCAATTGAATAAGTTCACACCACGTTGCAAAATTGTTGTTTTGTGTTAAAACGACACGTAGGCCGTCGTTTACTTCAGACAACGACATCCTTTTTACTTTAAAGATTAAAGGCTTCAAAAAAAAAGAGATATTCTCTATAACTGACTTACCGGTAAATTCATTTTTTTTAACCGTTAAATTTACGTAATTTTTTAGCTTTTACGTAATTTTGTATAAATTTAACGGATAAAAAATTAACATATCGGTAAGCCGGGTAAGCCGACGTACCGGAGAAGAACCAAAAAAAAAAAAAGCAAAAGTAAAAAATATTACGGCCTTTCATTAAAAACGACATACCATTTTTGTTTAATTCTGTATTTTTACCAATCAGTATAACAATTATTTGAAAATGATATTTTATTTCCCTAACAAGAACCAACAAGTGACTTAACACCCAATCTTCCCAGACGCCAAACAAAGGGTTACAACTTACAACATATTTATGAGGCTATCTTTTCATGAAAACAAATGGGAAAATTTGATCAAACAGATTTATTCTTTTAAAAACAATACAATCTAGACAGATAATTTGTCACAAACTACATAAAACGACAACTGAAGAGCTAATGACGAGATTTTTGTTACAATGCATGTTGTGATAAGTCATTACTGTAATATTATCTACAAAAAGGTCGCAACTCCTTAATGGCGAAGCCCTTCAAAAGAGATTTACTTTGATCCAAGTCTTCCATTTCAGTTCCAAGCCTGCTGTGCTCAAGGGAGCTAATATCTCACTCCAACTCCTTGAGGAAATCAACATTATCTACAAAAACCTGAAAAATCAAGGGAAAATAAGACATAAGATTACAAAGAAAAGAAATTATATATACCTCTATCTTATAGCTGACCACTAAGAATCAATTGAGTATTCAATGCAAATGCATCAATCATCTTGCATAAAAAAGTGAAGAGTTTCTTAAAAATGAACCATACCGTCTTCCAACCATCAGGATCTAAGCAAGCAGTAATTTTGGTGTTGATGCCAGGTAACGGTCCAGGTTCCCGGGTAACCTTTCCGTCAACAAGTTTAACAGCTTCTGCAGTTTTATAGACATCGTCCGTGCCTATCGCTATCTGCCAAGATTTGAACGTGTTATACTTAATAAAAGGTCAAATTTCAAAACTGGCGAGTGAGAGAGTGGGGTATGAGACCCAACAAAATTGTTTAAAAAGCATAGTGAAAATAGACTAAGAAACATAGGAAACAGAACACACAATAGTATTATAACAGAAGCAAGCATCGCAATATTAGAATAATGTATGCAAATAGAGCAGAATTTATGTTAAACATATTTGAGAGGAAGTCTTCAGAAGTAAGGGGTGAAATGAGGTTCAAGTTTTCTACCTGAGCATATGCATTTCCTTTTTCATATTCAGTGACACCATAGTTATAGGTCAGCTCCAGAACAGCATTTTTGTCTTCAGGGCCGTAGCCTAGCATCGCTACTGTATACTAGAAAGAATCAACAAAAAAACATGTCACCAAGAGAAATAAAACATAAGAATATATCTTGTTAGAGTTGTAAGGCATGGTCGTTTCCCTCTCATCGCATTTTGACCCATCACCAAAATTCAGATGGAGAAAGCACCAAAATGGTCGCCTGGCCCATTCTATCTACATATCTCTTCCAACAAGTATTTCGAGCATTCATACATGAACAAAAACTAATAATAATAATAATTTATTTTGCTAATTAATCAAAAAAAGAATAAAGAGTTACCTTGTAGTCAGGATTATCCCGGGTCCTCAGAAGCTCCATTCCAAAAGCCTAAATAAAGGAGAAAAGGACTAAGAACGAAGCACATGGCTCATGAAGTCAGTTATGCCTTTATTTTTCTTCAGAAGTCTCACCTTCTCATAGAAGTTTATGGAACGTTCAAGATCACCAACGCGAAACATTACTTGACACAAGGGCTCAGGTGTGGGCCCTCTTTCCAAAAGTTCGAACTTATAACCATCAGGATCTTCAATAAATGCGATAACTGTGCTGCCCCCTTTTACAGGACCAGGTTCTCTCGTTACTTTTCCACCCTTAGCTTTTATGAGTTCAACAGTCTTAGCAACCTAGCCAAAGGAACCCATAAATGAATATGAAATCTGGGTGCGTCAACAAGAACCAACAATCCAAAAGACAATCCAGGAATAAGATGTTTATAAACTATAGGGTCCAAAAACTACAATAAAAGGCTAACTGCATGCTTAAAGAATGGAAGAGTGAATAACATAACAACTTAGCGAAAGATGCCACAAATCAAAACTTACATCCTCAACTGCCACACCAAAATGACCAAATCCAGTTCCAATATCATACTTGTCAACACCATAATCTGGCAACATCAATGTATCAGCCCAAATATAAATACTTACGCAACAAAAGATCAGAGAAATGACTATTAACTCATTGAGATGACATTATAAATTAAATTACTTATGCTAGTGAGATGCTGCTTCAAGAAAGATGCAAACAGAAGTTCCAATTGCTTCAGATTCTAGGAAAGATTTGCTAAGCTAGAATCCTTAAATAGCTTACTGTAGGTGAGTTCAATGACAAAGTGCGAATCCTCCGGCCCATATCCAAGAAACGCATTTGTGTATCTTTCCTCCGGTATGTCACGTTTCCTCAGCAACTTCATCCCCAGGCACTCAGTGTAGAATCTGCAGCCACCACACGCATTTGTATTAGATTCATTAAGTAGGCTGAACTTCCTAATTATCCAATACATGAAAATACATTACACAAGTAGAACATTTCATATTGTACTAAACAAACATACTTTATGGTCCTGTCCAAATCCCCAACACGGTAAACAACGTGAAGCAGCCGCCTTTTATCCTTTTTGACCCACTCAAGGACATTCTCCGGGGCAGCAGCCGTGCTTGCCTGTACCACATTGCCAGCAGCAGCCGGGGACCTGCTCTTTTCCTCTCCTCTCAGCATAAGCTTTCAGGCCAAACAACTGTGATTGCGGAACAGCTGAATTTCGCCAAATGACAACGATTAAGCCCCAATTCACGATGCTATTAATCATAAATTGCTGATTTTGAGCTAAGCATTGTTTTGAAATATAGAAACCTTAATTCCAGTCGATCAACACACATCAAAAAGCTGCTCTAAAGTAACAAATGCAGAACAGAAAACAAAATACCAAAGAAAGACCATTAAATTCTACAATATACATACGAATTCCTTCCTATTTCTCGGACATCAATCAAAATTCGTAAAACTAGAAAGGAATTAAACACTACAAATTTCCTTCTCTACAGACAATATGACCAAATCAGAACCTCCAATAAAACCAGTACTCCACTTCAATTGACAAGTTCTGAATCGCAAAACCCAAGAAACAAATCGAAATCCAATTTCAAAAGATAAGAAGGATTTGTTTACCACTTCCGAGATGAAGGAAAGAGAGCCGGCGGCGAGAAGGGTAGAAGGAAGAGAGAGAAACGCCGAAGCGAGAAGAAGCGGCGGAGAACCTCAAGGAAGAGAGAGAAGGCCTGATTGAGGACGCCATGGGAATTATCCTCACCATCTCTACCACTGGTCTCTCTCTCTCTCTCTCTCTAAAACTCTGTCTGTGTGTGTTAGCTTTCCCTTTCTCTGTCTCTTTGTCTCCTGCTAGTGAAGATGGTGACGATAAGTCCTTTGTTTTGGATGCTCTTTGATTTTCTTTTTTCTTCTTTTTTTTTTGCTTTTTTGTTTTAGCTTAATTTCGTCTTCTTTTTTTCTGGAAAGCGAATGAGAATAAAGAGAGCGTTGTACGGTGGAGACTTCAGTGTCGCTTTTTCTTCGGCCTTTTTTTTTTTATTCGAAAGCATCAAAATATCGACACGTGGATTATCGATCTCACCGTGCCATTACTTGTACAGGGAACAACGTATTGGGTCTATCTGGATCCTCAACCCACATTCATGGGATTGGGCTTTCACGTGTGAATCCATCAATCCCTTTAAGCCCATTTTGATGAAGTCTATCAAGGCTTTGGTGTTGGAGACCCAGTTTTCATAGTCCAGCTAGAAAAAAATTGTAAAAACTGACCCAAAGCTAGTTCTACTGTAATAGGCTACATTTTTAATAATAATTTGTTAAATTACACCGGTCACTAGATACCCACTATAGGTGATATTTATCAAATTATTGATAATAATTTATTAAATTATTTACTTTAAAATGACAAAATTCAACAGGCCAATATTGAGACTTATGGGTTGTTTGGCTGGGGGATTCATACTCCGATTCGAATTATGGTTCATGGTTTGCTACAGTGTTTTCTCTCACAAAAAATACACGTAAATCGAAAATGATTCTAATCCATGAACTAAATGTAACATTCTTAATGGTACCATTTTAAGGGGTATTTATCAAAATTAACCTATCATGTTATTTAAATCCCCAACACTTTACGATTCATCATAATCATTGATCACATATCAGGTGGCGTATGAAAATTTTACTATAAAAATGAATACCTTTATCCATCTCGATGAGTTAAAACCTCACTACTCACATAAAGCAAGTGCTGCTAAATGAGTAGGTGAAATTCAACCTAATAAGACCAATAATTTTGTGAGTATAATGTTTTATTCCCACCGGAATAAATATTTTTCATACAAAATTACTGGCTCGTTAAAAAAAATAGAAATGACCGTAAATGGTGACAGAACATGTCTCTTTTCATTTTCCAATTTTTGCCACGGCATTAAATTTGGCCGAAGTAACATATTGGAAACCAGGGCCCGAATTTCAAATATACGATATATACATACACACACATATATATATATATTGATAAATTGGTGTATAGCCTAATTAACACCCAAAACTAGATTTCAATAGTGGTATCCAAATTCTAGGCTTTTAAAGTTTAAGAAACTAGTGAATCTACCCAGTTAACTCACTTTTTGTGTTGTTCCTTGCCTTGAGAATTTTGTAGTTCTTATATTAATATATGATTAAAGAAAGCGAAAGCAAAATTCTTCCAGCATTTATCCCTTTAAAAATCCCAATACCAAATTCCATATATGATAATCTTTCAAAATTTTGTTACATGTTTAATATTCCAATACCAAATTCCAAATATGGTAATCCTTTATGAGGTAATTAGGGACTGCCATTCTTTTCTTTACGTGGATCGACTTTTTATTGAATAAGAGTATTGCAGTTTTTATCACCTTTTTCTTTTTAAAAGAAAAAAGAAATTGCATGGGAAAAAAAAAAAATCCTAGAAGCTCTCTTTCTCTTCCAACTATCCCCATCGCCACTATGGAGAGCCGTCTAGCCATTCTTCCTGTCAAGCCACAACGATGTTGTTGATGGATCTCCATGCAAATCTCTGGAGATATTAAAGTCAAGAATCTTAGTGCAAACTCCTTCATGTCAAAAATCTCAACGTGGGGTGATATTCACTACTCAATCATGAATTACTATTAGGACGTTTGGTCCATAAATTCAGAACTATGATCCATTATTTTGATTTTTAAAATTCAATTTTTTTATGAGGAAAAAACATTATAAAAAATTAAGAATTATAATTTAAAATCAAAGACAAACTCTTGAAATAAACATTCCCTATATCTAGAATCGTAGTCGATCAACCTTTCTGCAAACCGCCAATTTTAATTTCGAGGGTTTATTTATTTATTTATTTGAATTTTTGGGATTCTTTTAGCGTGTTTACTTTTTAGATTGTGTGTGCACGTTTTTCTTTCTTTTTTTTTTGTGCGTGTTTTGCATTCAAAGATTTAAATGAGAGATAAATATTCAATATTTCTATTTTTTTTTAGGCAAACATGGTCCGATCAAAGTTTTAGTAACATGACTGGATGCGTCTAAGTATCACAGTAGGATATCGGCGATCATCGATAGGCTACTACCGATTGTCAGAATTTTTAGTATCACGACAGACTATCTCCTCCAATTAGTGACCACAAAAGTATCACTATAAAATACTAGTGTTCTCAGACTGATGATTACAGAATATCACAACATCACCAGCTTCTTAAATATTTAGTATCAAGTCGGAATATTCTTAGAAATCGCGATCAATGTCTTCTGCATTGAACATAATTTGGACTTTAATGACTTAGGGCTTGTTCATTTGCATTTTTTGAGTTATGGTGAGATCTTAATTTGAGTTAAGATGTATTTGAGTATGGTTTCAGTTAAGATTCTAATTTGAGTTTGTGTTTGGAGATGCACATTTTGAGTTATGGTTTGAATTGAGAATCTATTTAAATTTGTGTTTAGGTGGATCAAAACTTAAATTTATATTTAGATAGTATTTTAATAAAAAGTCAATAGTGATAGAAAATTTTAATTGGGTATATGGGTGAGGTTTTATTCGTCTCTTCGTTGAAAACGCATAGAAAAAAATCATCTCAATCGAAATTAAAACGAAATCGTTATGACGTTTTTAAGAATAGAAAAAATATTGTCATTAACATGAGTTACTTGAGTTAAAGGGGGAATTTGAACTCATATTTTAACCTCAAACTCAAGTTCAAACTCAAATTTTATAAAAGAACGTGAACTTAAATAAAGTTGTAACTTGAATTTAAATATTTTTTGAGTTTGGTTGCAAATAAACAAGCCCTTAGTAATTGTTTTGCAGTTTTACCACTGTTTAACAATGAATTTTTACACTAATTAATGCAAGAGTCATTTTTACCTTATAAAAAAAATTTGTTTTTACACTAACGTAAGAGTAATTAGCACAATTTGATCAAATTGGGACATGAGAAAACAACAAAATGTTTAATGTTTATGTTCCTTTGAGCCCGTGACTAATTAATTTATTTTTTGGCATTTAGTTGAACGGGATGAAAATTCTTCGGCTTGCAACTACATTCCAAAAAATTTCTTCGTCAGCTTATTAAAGTAAGATGGATTCTATCTGAAAATAATAATAATAAAAAAAAAAGAAAACATTTTTTTTTTGGCTCAAAGAAAGAGAGTAAGCATTAGTTTTTTATCCTTTTTTTTTTTCTGTGTTTTCTTCTTTGTTGACAACTTTTTAGCATGGGATCCGCCGTATAATCGTTTCTTATCGTTATTATTTTATTTTGTAGCGTGCCGCTTTGTTGCATGACTTTTGATTGTTTGGAATTTGGACGGTGGAGGATGAAGAACCGCATTTTTGACAGTCACCATCCCTAATCGAGACTTGAGAGAGACCAATAAAGAGATGTTTGGTTCATATATTAGAATCATGTGATTAAAATTATTTTTGATTTATGTATCTTTTTTATGAGAAAAAATACTATAACAAATCATGAATCAGGACTCAAATCATAGTTTGAATTTTCTAACTAAACATCCTCTTAATTCGTTCGGACACGGATAGGAAATGACAACTCAAGTCCAATAAACGACACTAGCAAAAAAAAGTCCAATAAACGACAACGGATATCATCCAAACGACAATGCATCAAAGTAAAAAGAAAAAATTATGATTACTTTTTGAGGATCAAAATTCCATGCAATGTAGCAAAAGCAGCCTTATGCTGTTATATGCAAATCTCTCTTAACTCAGAAGCTTGGCTATGTTTTCAGTTTTACCACTTATAGCACAGATTAATGAAAGTTGCCACTTGTTCTCCATTAAAAAACGAGAAAAAGATAAATTAATAAAGGTACTCCAACATGGACCCCTAAGTTCCCTACTGTTTTAATATTCATGTTCAGACTTTTCAGGTTTTCTGCTTCTAGAGGGTCCAAGTGCAATTAACCATTTAAAAAATATATATATTGATATTGGCTTGGTGAGCATTACATTGCAATTTTGTTTTTTTGTTTTTTTTTTTTTCATTTCAATTTCAATACACCTCATACATACAAATATACAAGTGTAGACGCTTGAAAAGAACAATATTTCTTACTTATTTTCTAATTAAATAAATACTTCACCACTTGTATTGGCAATTCTTTTAAATAGTGGTACCAAAAAAAAAAAAAAAAAAGAAAAACACATAAGAAACACTACTAATACTATAGTACCATACATTTCCTGAGCTGTCTTTTTTTTTTTTCCCATCAGAAGATTCAAATATTGTTATTTTTAGTGGGAAAACACAACATATTTGGTAAATGGTAATATTATGAATCAAATAGTAAAGATAGCTACTCAAGATTACAGTACTGAGCACCACAACTGAAAAAAAGTAGACCCATTTATGAGTTTTATATTGGAGGATTCACTTTTATTAGTTTACATGACAATAGGTTAGGCTGTTGTAACAACTTAATTATTTTAGTACCACATTATGGTACCTAATCAGGTTACTAATTGTCATAAATAATATTTTTAATTAGTTGCTTAGGACCTATATTGTTATTTATCTTTATGATGGATGCTTAATTACTTAAAAAATAGGTGACAAGGCCAATTGTACGTACATATATATATATATATATATATATATATATATATATATAAACACGATAGGGTTTGTTTGAGTAGGCGCCTGGCATGGCGGTGGACAACAAAGTACGTAGTGAGTGAGAAGTGTCTAAAAGCAAGACTTGACTTTTGTTTGCTTGCCATTTGCCAAAATGCAGTGTCACCCCACGAGAGAGAGCATGGTAGGCTTCACTAACGTAGCATCATAATATACACACACACAATATATATATATATATATATGTGTATATGTATATGTATATAATCCATGTGATGTGTAAAAAATTGTACTCTCCTTTTTCTTGGGTACGTATAATCCTTGGCCCATGTTTCTTCCTTGCTTGACCAAAAGACAATGTACCCTTCTTCATTAGTCCGTTGCATATGCCTTTCTCTCTTGTTCTTTTCCTCCCCTTAACTTGTAAACTTTATTCTCCATTGTAAAAAATTGTACTCTCCTTTTTCTTTGGTACGTATAATCCTTGGCCCATGTTTCTTCCTTGCTTGACCAAAAGACAATGTACCCTTCTTCATTAGTCCGTTGCATATGCCTTTCTCTCTTGTTCTTTTCCTCCCCTTAACTTGTAAACTTTATTCTCCATCTATCTTCTTCTATTCACCTTTTTCCCCCTCAATAGGAGTTAATGATTCATTGATGAATATAATTAATAAATTAAGATATAGCTTAATTGTAAGCGTATTTGATAATACTATCTCAACTTTTTACGATTGATACCTTAAATATTTAATTTTACTAAATTACTTCAAAAAATTTAACCACTTGTGGAGTGTCTCCAAATCTATATGATGATTGATGAAATTTAGATTAAAGTGCCTTGTATGTGTTACATGAGTTGATGAATAATATTTTACACATACGTACATGAGAATATTTTCTTTCAAATTTTAATACAATTTATCATTTTTGTGACATTCTGCATTATTTTATTAAATTTACAAAATAATTTGACACGGTCCAGGGAGCAACTTATCACTTTAATCAAAGTTAACGAATAAAAGGGAACAACTTATCAATTTAATTTGACCTTATTCTTTTTTTCTCATAGAAAAAAAAAGGAATAAAAGGGTTTGCATCATTATTTACAAACAATTCGTTAAGAGTAATAGTTGCACTTGATTAATTCATGAATGTCATTTAAAAGCCACTAAATATTTGGTTTTTTATATGTGTTTGTGTGGATGTGGGATTGATTATTAATTGGAGATTGTAATTGATTCATCTATAATAAGGAAAGTCCTATAATATTGGTGGTACTATTCAAGCTAAAAAATTGTGTACAACTAATCAATTAAGATGTTTATCTTTTAAATACTTCATTGCAATTGAGCTAAAAAGAGCTTCAAAATATGGGGCAAAAAGAGCCTTCACTTCTTACATTTCGAACACCTAACCATGTGTAAGTGTTATTATGACTCCGCTTAACATCAAAAGCACTCTCGCCAAATAAATATTGTATTTAACTCCTTTAAAGAGGATAATGTCTTTAATGTTCATCCTACCACGCCCCAAAAGCAATGGCCATGCCCCAAAAGTGCATCCAAAAATGTAAGCAACTAAAATTTGATCATTAAAAAAGAGGTTCAATTAGGTCACCAAACCCCTTGTACTTGAGTCAATGAAAGTGGGCAAAGCCGGCCTTGTAAGTTTTACAATGTATTTTTTTTGAATTTTTTAGAACATAAAACGAAACGTGGTATTTAAACTGGATTTTTTTTTTTTAAAAAAAAAGAAAATTTCTTTCTTTTTTGTTTTTGAAACATGAAGACCAAAACCCATTTAATAGATTTTAGGATTAGTGGATAGCTACAAACAAATAACAAGATCTATACTCAATTGATTATCAATGGGAAAAGAGTCATTTTTATGGCACTAAGATAGAGAGGGACCACTAGGAAAAGGTTGGTGATAATTATGATTGAACATGGGTGGCGTTCTCAAGCTCTTGCGAGTTATTTTCTTGTTGGGTGCACATTGAAGGCAGACTATAAGAATTTAATTATTTATTGGAAAATACATATATATACATATAATGTAGGGTGAGCAAAATGACGCGTCTCACAAGTCATTCCAAGCACCTTTACGGCTTTATGATTGGTTTTGCATTGTATGGATTATTTCTTCTCTTTTTTCCTTCTTGTGAGGTCATAAAATGAAGACGTTTTAGACAAATTTCATATATATATATATATATATATATATATATGTATGTATGTTAGCATCCACGGAACTAATGCATATGAATCACCAATGTGGTACCATGAACTCTTATACATAGTATGTACAGTTAATCGATATTAAAGAGGATAGGAAAAGGTGAAACAACAACTTCCCAATAAATCAAACTAGTCAGCCTAATAATAAGAAGATGACTGGAGAAGTCCACCTTGGAGTTGTCTTTTAGGTAATTCTTTCCTCTGATCATAAATCCCAATCCACTTGGAGAAGTCCAACAGTTTGTATCAGTGTTATCCTTTTCTTTGCTCAAAGAGCCATCTAATTGGCTTGGGTCAATTGTGGTAGGGAGCACATTTGGATCCAATTCCTTATTTGCAGGAGCTGAAAAGAAAGAAGAAGAAGTAAGGTTAATATTTAGAACTTGTTTTTTCTTTTCTAAACTTTAATTTACTTTTTCTTTCGAGCATTGTGTAACACAGAGTTGAAAGACTATAAATGATATACGTTAATTTTTTTAACATATAAAGATACCAATTATACTTCTAAGTGTAGGATGTAGCAATTCACAATCCAATGATGAAGATCCCTGATTTTCACAGCCACTTTTTTTTTAATAAGAAATATTGAACTTCGTAATATCAAAGAACAGTACAAATACACAGACGGCAAGGATCCTAAAACAAAAACACTACAAAAATCAGAACCACAAAAAAGGCATAGACCCAAAAAAACATGTCTCAAAATAACCTATACTGCAATTCACTTCTATATTTCATACAATATGTGGGAAAATAGGAGAAGAAAAATATTTCTTATTTTCTGAATAATCTTACAGCTGGCCCTCTTAGGGTTTTATACACAAAAATAGAATCTCCTAGATTACACCTTATCCCATTATTCATGGGATATCAGGAAACTAACTGATTACCCTAATCCACTTGAGGTAAGTATTTCATGATACAAAAGTTCAGTTGATTTATTATTTTTACTATAAAATATGACTACTTCGTGGTGATAAAAGTTTTTAAAAAGCTAGATTTTTATCGGAGTATATTTATATCTTTTTTTTTAACAATAAGAACTTTTGACTTATTTACGAAACGTGTCTAAAAGCTCTTATAAAATAAAAAATTATTTTTCACGCACTATTAAATACTAATTAAAGAACTCCGACTTTTGTTTCTCTTTTTTTACCGCTTAAAAGTAAAAGCATAAACTCTCTCTCACCGCCCTCACACTTTCTCCCTACATTATGAGAAAATCAAACAATTTGTACTTCTTAACTCACCGCTTTAGTTTCGTATTATTCTACTCGAGGCTTATCATTTTTTTTTTTTTTTTTTTGAGAATAAGGTTTGTCATTTTTAAGCTAAAAAATAATTAGAGAAATTGAGAGCAAAATCTTATTATACTCAAGAAATGACATAAATCTCTATGCCCTATCATGAGCATTCATCTAAATTTCCACTAGATTTCCCACACTTCTGTTCACCAAATATAGTACATGTAGTTTTTCTTAGATGATCAACTTAGAAGGCCAAGGTTTTCTTAATTTGGGGAACAAGAAAAAACAATGGAGGCCAACAACAACAACAAGAGGGGGTTTTGGAGACGTGTTGTTGTTTGGTAGTGGTAGTAGTAAGCAAATGAACTAGTGGGAAAAGAAAAGAAAAGAAAAGAAAAGAAAAGAAAAGAAAAAAAAAACAAACATGAATGAGTCCACAAAAGCGTAAGGCCCTGAATGTCCCTGATGAACTCTGACCTGTACACATGCATTGATACGTCTCCTTTCACTCACAACACAACAAACACTTCTCTTCTCTTCTCCAAAACCCAAAAAAAAAAAAAAAAAAAAAAAAAACCAATCAATCAATATTATTTTCATGGCCTAATCCATAACCCCAATCTATTTATGTACCACCGCCATTTATCTTCACCTTTCTGATCAAAATAACCTTATTTTCTCTGCATTTCAATTTCCCACTAAAAAAAAGGACCAAATTTTCACTTCAAATTCACAATCTTCTCTTGTGCTTCCAACACAAAAAAAAAAAAAGGGCTCTTTTGGTTTTGTTTTATTTATTTATTTATTTTTATTTTTTTGACTTTCCAAAGATTCAGAAAGTCCCTCCCCTGATTCTCGCTATTTTAAAACCTTTTTTTTTTAAGCACAATTATACATTATTATTGTTTAGTATTTATTTATTTATTTATTTTGCCTTTTCTTCTGTAACGGTTCTGAACCAACGAACCGCAGATCAAGAAGAACAACGTCGTTTTCCCATTTTCATTTGTGAAAGCTTCGAATTCTTGGAATTTAAACTGTTCTTTTATTTTTTTTTAATTTTAGTTGTTGGAAGATAAGGTTTTGTTGGGTATTATTATCGTATATAAATCTGACGAACTCTCTCATTTTTTGCCGAACATTTTCACAACCGTCACTGTCTTGTTAGTTTCCCGTGAAAACATTCTTTCGCGGCGAGTCGGGAAAGAGAAAATCACTCGAAATCGAGGTTTTCGAAGCGAAATTTGAAGCCTGAAACTCATGAATTCCGAGGAAATTATCGCATCTAGATTCGGCCAAGTGTTTTCTTCTTCTTCTTCTTCTTCTCAGTGATGGGTTGTGTGTACTCGAGGGTTTGTATCGGTGAAGTCTGTACGCCGAGAGAGGCGAGAATCAAGGAGAATCAGAATGTGAGAACAAACGAGATCGCCGTCTTCTCGCCGGGAACTTCCGACGGCGACGGCGACGGCGAAGACAGGGACCAATTGAACCAGCTGAGCCTGACCAGAGACGCCGAGACCGGTATCACAAGGCTTTCTAGGGTTTCGGCGCAGTTTCTGCCTCCGGACGGTTCCAGAACCGTCAAAGTCTCTTCCCAAAACTACGAATTGCGGTACTCTTACTTGTCTCAGAGAGGATATTACCCCGACGCTCTCGACAAAGCCAATCAAGACAGTTTCTGTATCCACACGCCGTTCGGGAGCAATCCGGATGATCATTTCTTCGGGGTTTTCGACGGCCATGGAGAATTTGGGGCTCAGTGTTCGCAGTTTGTGAAGAGGAAATTGTGCGAGAATTTGCTCAGAGACAGTAGGTTCCAGTATGACGCTGTTGAGGCTTGCCATTCCGCTTTTCTGACGACGAATTCTCAGCTGCACGCCGATGCTTTGGACGACAGTATGAGCGGGACCACCGCCATCACCGTTTTGGTCCGCGGACGGACGATTTACGTCGCGAATTCGGGCGATTCGAGGGCGGTGATCGCGGAGAAGAGAGGGGATGAGATTGTGGCCGTCGACCTCTCGATTGACCAGACACCATTTAGGGAAGACGAGCTCGAAAGGGTCAAGCTTTGTGGCGCCAGAGTTCTCACGTTGGATCAGATTGAAGGGCTGAAGAACCCGGATGTGCAGTGTTGGGGTACTGAGGAAGGGGATGATGGTGACCCTCCTAGATTGTGGGTCCCAAATGGGATGTACCCTGGTACGGCTTTCACTAGGAGTATTGGTGATTCCATTGCTGAGACTATTGGAGTTGTTGCCACGCCTGAAATTGTTGTCTTGGAGCTCACACCAGACAACCCTTTCTTTGTTATTGCAAGTGACGGGGTGTTTGAGTTTCTCTCTAGTCAAACCGTGGTTGACATGGTAAGGTACCCTGTTTTTCACTTTCTTGCAATTTTGGGTTTAATAGAGTTTTCATGAGGACTGTGTAATGATAAATGGCATGGTGATAATAAATGGTTTCAGCTTTTTAGCTATTATGATTAGTATTTCACACGCATCTTCATATTCCCATTTCATGAATTTAGTAATAATAATTGTTATTATTATTCCTTTTTTGAAAAATTGTGCTTGTTTGGTTTGAACCAACCTCCCTGATTTTAGTTCAATCAGTATTTTCTCTCACAAAAAATTTAAATTTAAAAAGTTCTGCTATAATATTTTCTCTTACAAAATTTAAATTCTGGTTTAAACCACTTGGTTTGAAACCTCAAACCAAATTAGCACTAAATGTAGGCTTCTTATATTTTCCTGCATTTTTATAGCATATTTCTTCATTGTGCTTGTGTATTTCCAGGTTGCAAAACATAAAGATCCTCGTGATGCTTGTGCTGCTATTGTGGCAGAATCTTATCGACTTTGGCTACAGTATGAAACTCGTACAGATGATATTACCATAATTGTTGTGCATATTAGTGGACTAACTGAAGTAAGGGCTTTCTCTATTTGTGATGTTATTTATTTATTTATTTGGTTTCTATTTTACCCTTCTCGTGAGTGGTGAAAAACTAACTAATGGCTTTCTCTTACAGGCTGCTTCTGGTCAGTCAGCAAGTTTTGATACTTCCCTAAGACCACCTGTTCCTCAAGTTGTAGAGGTAACAGGATCAGAATCTCCTTCAACCTTTAGTTGGATTTCTAAGAACCAACGTGTAAGACATGATTTATCAAGGGCGCGTATTCGTGCTATCGAAAGTTCTCTAGAGAATGGACAAGTTTGGGTTCCTCCGTCTCCAGCACATAGGAAAACTTGGGAAGAAGAGGTAAACTTCAATTCTTATGATATCTTCATATTTGGCTTTAATCTGAAAGAAAGTTAAAGTGCTACATATGCGATCTTCTTGTGACTTTTTAAACATATTGGTACTAACAAACGTGATTCTACAGGCACACATCGAGCGGGCATTGCACGATCACTTTCTCTTCAGAAAACTTACTGACTCTCAGTGTCATGTTTTGTTGGACTGTATGCAAAGAGTTGAAGTCCA
The DNA here is from genome assembly GCF_000414095.1 of Morus notabilis. Taxonomy (NCBI): domain Eukaryota; kingdom Viridiplantae; phylum Streptophyta; class Magnoliopsida; order Rosales; family Moraceae; genus Morus; species Morus notabilis. The sequence goes on from NW_010366023.1 coordinate 114,095, forward strand.
GCCTGGGGATATCGTAGTTAAGCAGGTTACAGTTAGTTTTTTTTTTTTTTCTTCTTTTATACTTTATTAGTGAATGGAGGTATTCTACTGTTATGCATCAGTTGAAAAATATTAATATCTTGATAAATTATGATTTTGTTTAATAAATAATAAACTAGCATTGTGAATGCTATGCAATATATACTGTTGAAATTTGATTTACAGCAACCCCCAGTTAGAGAATTCCAATTCCAAAGTTTTTTATACTGTTGAAAGTTTTATGCTATGTGATGCACCCGTGGATTTGTTTCCCCTCCGTTATAATGCAAAAGTGTTTCCTATTGACTATTGAGGTTTCGCTCCCAATGACGACCTGTAGCAAAAACTCATGGATTCCACATCTAAGATTTGAGGAGTTAATGCTTATTGGATGCAATTCTATAAGTTGTAACAACTACTGTATTTTGCAGGGTGGTGAAGGTGACTGTTTTTATGTTGTTGGAAGTGGAGATTTTGAGGTCTTTGCAACCCAGGTTGTCATTTTCTGTTGCTAGCGTTTCATCTGGGTGAAAAGGTTTTGAGTTCAGGCATTCTTTTGTTGACCGAATATGATTTTTACAGGAAGAAAACAATGGCGAAGTTCCCAAGGTTCTTCAGCGTTATACGGCTGAAAAGCTATCATCTTTTGGAGAATTGGCACTAATGTAAGTTTTTTCTTTCCATTCTTTGATCCAGTTAGGGTCCTTCAATATGCTGTTCCGGTGCCCACTGACAAATTATTTGTCCATACAAAATTTGATGGGTGATTAAGTAACCTACATTTTAGACCATAGGAGGTTATCGTTTCATACGTTCTTTAACTCTTCGTAGGAAAAACAAGAAACATACTGATAATTGTCAAAACCATTCGACTTTCTGTCTGCTGTATATGTTTTTCTCGTTCTATTGTGGTAGTGAAAAATATGAGGTGCTACAGGTATAACAAACCACTTCAGGCCTCTGTTCGTGCTGTAACAAGTGGAACTCTATGGGCTTTAAGAAGAGAAGACTTCCGTGGAATTCTCATGTCAGAGTTTTCTAATTTGTCATCCTTGAAGTTGCTCCGATCGGTAGATCTTCTATCAAGGTTGACAATCTTACAGTTGAGTCACATTGCAGAATCTCTATCTGAGGTTTCCTTCTCAGATGGGCAGACAATTGTGAAAAAGGTAAACAACTTCTCTAAAGAATTTACTTCTTTCACTCATATGCTTTATCTTATGTATCTTTAGCATGTATCTGCAGAATGAAGCCCTCTTCGCGTTGTACATTATTCAAAAGGGACGGGTGAGGATTACATATAATGCAGATTTAGTTGGTCCAAATGTTACCAGTCTCAAGTCTGAAAATCAAAAAGAAGGTGATAATCCTCCAGGCAGTAACGAGCTGTCAGTGGAGAAGACAGAGGGAAGCTATTTCGGTGAATGGACACTTCTTGGTGAACATATTGGTTCCATAAGTGCAGTTGCTGTAGGTGACGTCATTTGTGCTTTTTTAACGAAGGAAAAGTTTGAGTCGGTTGTTGGCCCTTTGCAAAAGCTTTCTCAGGATGATCAGAAGTATGTTGTGATTTCATAGGGGAATATCCCAATTTATATTTTACATCGAAGCTTCCATTATAAATTCCCTAGTAAATTTAAGAGCTGTTTAACATTTTATTTGTTGAATTCATTTTAGGTCAAGACCCCATTCTTCAGATTTCTCCAAAGAATCTGCTAAAAATATTGATATTTCAACTCTTTCTGAAGTTCAGCTCTCTGATATGGTAGGGAGTACTTTTCCCTGCTAATTATTATGTTTCCTGATAGGATGACGTATATTTGGAATCGATTTAATTTGAATTAAAAAATTTCTCTCTTTGTCCAGGAATGGAAGAAATGTTTATGTTCTACCGATTGCAGTGAAATTGGGCTTGTACTTTTAAGAGAATCAGGTTGGTTATTTTCCGTTTTTAGTCATTTGATTACGACTTTTCTTTGTGATGATACTAGTTTCAAAAGTGCTTGCTTTGAGTGAAAAAGAAGGCTTTGAATATTAAATCAGGTGACATTTATGAAGTATCAATTAATCAACATAAAGAAAACAGGAAAGGCAGTAGTTGATGCTCTAGTGACTAAAAGCTCATGTTCTTTCCTCCTCTCTCTTTTGGTTGCAAAAGAAAAAAATGATTTATATTTTTTTAATGGGTTTGTACATATGCTGATGAAATGCTTCTTTACGTTTTATGATTGGCTATCAGAAAATTTGCTTAGTTTGAAAAGGTTTTCAAGGCAGAAGATCAAAAAGTTGGGAAAGGAGGCACAGGTCTTGAAAGAAAAGAATTTAATGAAAAGTATTAGCCATTCAGCCCATGTGCCACAGATCCTGTCTACTAGTGTCGATCGGTCACATGCCGGCATACTGCTTGAAACATGCCTTGCTTGTCCTTTGGCCTCTATTCTTCACACCCCACTGGATGAACTGTCTGCACGATTTTGTGCAGCCTGTGTTGTTAATGCCTTGGAACATCTACACAAGGTTTGAAGTTTTGAAGTAGCTGCTTTTGATATTTTTTGAAGATATGTTTCTAAGCCGCTTTGGTTTTCTAACATTCTTCCGCCTTTTAATTGGAATTTCAGAATGATGTTCTGTACAGAGGCGTGTCTCATGATGTTCTGATGTTGAACCAAACAGGATATTTACAGGTTAATGGTGTTTCATTGTTTTGCTGACTAGATGAAGTGAAAGGTTCATCCACTTTTGGTTGCTTATCGTAACATCCCTTTGTCCTATTGTAGGTGGTGGACTTTAGATTTGGGAAAAAATTATCTGGTGAGAGGACATATACAATTAGTGGAATGGCAGACTTCTTAGCACCGGAAATAGTCCAGGGAAAAGGCCACAGCTTCACAGCTGACTGGTAAAGATTCTCAAGGATACTGTAATTAACTGTTTTTAATTACTGGAAATAACGTAAAAATGTAGTTACCAAATCATAGTTTTGTCACAATATGGTTCTATTTGGTTAAGACAAAAATATGTAATTCGTGGTATCTTTTCCCGTCTTTTGTACCTTTACAGGTGGGCACTGGGGGTCTTGATCTATTTCATGCTGAAAGGTGAAATGCCATTTGGTTCATGGAGACAAAGTGAACTCGATACATTTGCCAAGATAGCTAAGGGGCAGCTAAATCTTCCACAAAATTTCAGCCCTGAAGCTGCAGATCTCATCACCAAGGTAACACTGAAAATTTCTTCTATACGTTAAAAACTTGATCAAACGATCATAGTTCACCACGTGAATTTTTTGTATTTCTTACAAGCTTTGAAGCTTACTCTTGTTTCTGTATTATTTTTTAGTTGCTTGATGTTGACGAGCAAACCAGACTGGGAAACATGGGTCCTGATTCCATCAAAACTCACCCTTGGTTTGATGGTATTGATTGGAAAGGCATAGAGAACCATAGTTTTCCCGTTCCTAATGAGATAATGTCTCGCATTGCTCAACACTTGGAGATGTACTCCGAGGATATTACTTTTCCTCGCCTCTCTCTCTCCCAAGACGTTGAAGATGGCGATGTTCCTGAATGGCTAGATGACTGGTAGAAGAACGACAGAAAAGGGAGGGATTTTGACTTCAATACTCTCCTACCGTGGAGTTCTCTTCTCTGCTACCGGAACAACTTGCAGCTTGTTCAAAACCATGAGAACCGATGACGGAAAATCATGGGAAAGATGCAGAGAAGTTGCAGGGTCTGATTCTTGCCTGTGGTCCACACAAATTACATTTCATATTCATTACCCTATAACGTTAGGAGAATGTCTCTTATGGGTTCCCTTGCTGCCGCTAATCAATTAGTGATTTAACTAGCTGAATGCTTCAATAAAGAGGTCAGCTTATAGATTTGATTTATGTATTTTTATTATGTGATATTATTCTTTCTGTTCTGTAAATACAAAACGGATATATATATATATATATATATATATGTAAATGCATGAGTTGTTCTTTTAAGATGAAACTCTCTCTCCCACGCAACTTGTGTAAAGGCAGATGATATTAATTTGATTAGTTCAGTTTTCAGCTTCAGCCCAAGTGGCTTCTCAAGTGTTTCCTCTTTGACCGTTTGATGTAGTTTTCTTGTACTCCTTATTGTTGTGGAAATAATGGATATGTTTATTTCGTTTGAGCAATTGATTTATGAAAATTTCAATGATTGGGGTTCATTTTATGGGGTGCAACAATCTTTATTTATGAAAGTTTTTCTTCTAGTTATAACAAAAAATGTACGTCCTTGTTATTTTTACAATTCAAGTTCTGTAATACTCACAAAAATTTAAATATAACTTTTTTATTATAATATTTTTTTCTCATATATACACTCAAATTAACAAATATATCCGTAGTTTCTGCCCATTTTGAAACTAGTGGTTAGAGCAGACGTGAAAAATAAAAATGACCCGTAAAGGTAGAAGAGCACGAGAAGAAAGAGTTAGAAGGGGCTGGATAATCAAGGATAAAAACCGGCCAAATGTCGGAATTTTTTTTAACATTTTCCTGTATTACCAATTACCAAATCTATATAACCAAGAGGAAAATCACAATATTCGCGAATATAATAATGACAATGACAATGATTCCAATTACATCAATACACAAAATAGATGATAGCAATACAGTACTAAGTACTAACCAATTATCTTAAATCGTGACTCGAGGATCAACCCCCTTATCATTTTAGAAGCATATCTTTATAACATTTTTAAAATGCAACTGGAGATAATAATAAGTTTAGCTATATATGTATTTTTTTAAAGAAATATTCACAAGACAAATTATAAAGCCAAGAAAGGGGGACAATGAAATAAAAACAAATGCAAGAGATGATTCGTACACTTGTTATAATGAAGACAAAGAAAGCAGAATCAGCCCTTACGTCAATACACAAATCTTGCGCCAGGAATAGAGAAAAGAATCATAGAAAATGCCTTTTCGTGTTCACGAAACACACATATCACGCCTAACATTATAAAATTTGCAGTGTGATGGGGTAAGGGTAGACACTAGAGATGAGGGTGGTCATTCGAGTTACGATACGATAACGCTGCTCGATATCTAATTAGATATGGATTATCATAGATAGATTTGGAATTCTAATCAAGTTATCACGATTAAGTATGTGTCATTTACAATTAAATATGCATGTTATAATATAAAAGTTTGCACGATAAATGAAATAGAAATAATACAAACTTTGAAGTTATTAAATTTCATTTATTTTTCTTACAAAAAGAAAAACTTAACAATACACATGTTAAACATGTTATAATTATATCAAATGATTCATAATTGTGTTAGTTATTTAATATGCTAATTTAGTCGTGTCAACCCGTGTAATAAACGTATTGTGTTTGGGTTGACTTTTTTTTTAAATGTTTAACGATATTTTATTATTCATATTTCATGTCACTACTAATAAATGAATTGACACGAACAAGACTATTAACACGAATTACCACTCTTAGCCATGATTAATAATTGATACTCTAAGGTTTTATTAAAAATAATAATAAATAAGATTGTTGATACTCAAGGACAAGAAATGGCAATTTTCAGGATTAATTAATTTATCATGTTTTGGTCTTAGTTATTTCATAAGTTGCACTGCAAAATGACAAACAATGATGGGCAATTAGGCATGCAAAGGGTTTGGTTTAGCCTTTATGGTCATTAAGTTCTTTCTTTTTCTTAAAAATATTTTAGATAATCTTTTGTTATGGATTGATATTTTATTTGTACTAAACACTAAGCAATTGTCCTTGAGCAAAAGAAAAAGAAAGTCGACAATTGTCAATCGGGTAGGATTCACTCTATTATTATGTGTCTCTTTCATATTTGAAAAAAAAAACTATAATAATATGCCTAACTATATATATATATATTATTGAGGCAACTAACGTTAAAATTTTAGAAACCAGGAATGCAGTAAATTTTGAAAGTTCATGATTTTTCTTTTTCTAAAACATCGTTTTCGAAAAAGATTAATTTTCTTATGTGTATTAATTTATTAATTATTTTTATTTCATATGTTAGATATTATTTTGTGGACAAAAAGCTACTTTAGAAAGTCTAAGATGCTACTTTAGAAAGTCTAAGAGGACGGTTTTTAAAAAGTAAAACATGTTTGAATCATGGAACCAGAGTGGCTCATGCTTGTTCCATGCATTGCTTTCTCTTCCTTAATTATTTATATTATTTTGTTTGTTAGAATTTAGAACTCTAATATTCAAGGATCTTATTTCTTTTTTCTTTTTTTTTTTAAGAGATTACCATATTCCTACTGATATGCAAAAGCGTATAAAAAGATAGCATTAGACTATTCAACAAGAAGCTGGTTTGAGTTCAACATTTTTATTTTATTATTACCTATCTTCACTTGTAACACTTTAGCCAAAGGAACAAAAGGAAAAAAAAATACCAACACCCGTATGAAGGACATAATTAATACAATAATTACTATAACAATTCAGCAAAGCCTGGTTTAGCATAGTACAATTTCTTAATCACCATAACAAATTATGACCAAAAAAAAAAAAAGGAAAGGAAAAAAGTGAAAGCACATATATGATTTAATACCAACACCCGTATGAAGGACATAATTAATACAATAATTACTATAACAATTCAGCAAAGCCTGCTTTAGCATAGTTCAATTTCTTAATCACCATAACAAATTATGACCAAAAAAAAAAAAGGAAAGGAAAAAAGTGAAAGCACATATATGATTTAGCTGAAAAATGAAAGCTGTATCTGTATCTCTTGAACTTGTATACTTTTTTTTTTCCCTTTTCTTTTTGTTTATTTTTTTTTTCAAATGAACAACTTGAACTTGTATAATTGAAAAGCAGTATCTAAAACTCTACAAGAAGCATTTAATTCCATAAGAATATTTCTAATTTATGTAGCCAAAAAAAGAAGAAAGAAAAAAGAAAAAGATTCAAACCATGTCAAGAATGGTGCAGAAGAAAATACTTGGAAGTTTGAAGAATCAGCAATGCTTTACCATCAAACATCTAAGGTCTGTCTTGGTGGATTCTGTGACAATTGAGACCTTTTCTCTCTGTTGGCAAACCATTGAACTGTTCTTCTCGCAATAGGCAACCAAGCTCTTCTCATTCTTTCCTCTTTCACATTGTTTTCAAACAAAGAAGATGACTCTCCAATCCTGTTCTTCCCACCCAAATCTCCATACCTTGAAAAGGCAGTGATTTCCGAGACCGATCTCTGTTCACCGGAGTTCATCACCGATCTTGATGTGTGACTCGAAGTACTTGCCTCGTCCTCAAAAGCAGAACTAGGAACCGGGTTTGAAACCGAAGTACTAATTGTTCCAACCTTGCTCTCAAACGATTTTTTCATCTCCATTTCTTCCTTGGTCTTCATCATCTCCCCATTTTCCACTGCTTTTCGGGTGGATGTTGGATCGTTGTTCCAATCTGTGGAAGCGAATCTACCGCTTGACTTGTCGTTGAGCATTTCGGAGCTTAAGAATATGAGGTCAGAAGAACTCACATTGCTCCACCTGTTCTTGAACACAAAATCTGATACAAGTATCTTATGGTTGTGCTTATGGAAGACTTTCTGATCTGCCTCAGTTTCTTGTTGAATCAACAATTCCTCTTCTTTATGATGACCCTTTTCATGAATCTTCCTAAAGCTGCTTCCTATGCTGAATCTTGAAGATCCTCTATGGCTTTCTTCCCTTTGAACAAATAACTCCATGTTGTTTGAGTCTTCTCTCATCTCTGATTGGTTGTTCCATAAGAATCTTGCACTATCTGAGTAGGTGATTAGTTTTAAATCCTCAGAACTAACTCTGTGCCTGCAAAGAGGACAGCTAGAGTGCTTCTCAAGCCAATGATCAATGCAGTTAATGTGAAAGGCATGATTGCATTTTGGCAGTAACCGAAGAACTTCGATGTCTTCGAATTTCGACAAACAGACTGCACATTCCAGCCCTTCCTTTGAGCCCTTTAGAGATGAGAATCTAAAGAAAGGAAGTGACTCAATAACTGTCTTATCTATGCCTGAAAATCTACGGCTTGCGCTGATGATCCCAGTCTGTTGAGGATTTCGATTGGCAGAGACTCTTCTGTGGCAGAATTTCGCATATGCAAGAAGAAGAAAAGTTAGCACAAACATAACACTTAGAACTCCTAAAACAATAGCAAGGCTTGGTTTAAGACTCTCATAATCTGATCCCATGGGATAATCCGGGCCATATGCGTCTGCTTCGACATGAAGCGCCACAAAAACGAGATGTAAAACGATCGCGCTTAATCGGTTCATGGCAAGATTGAGAGGTTGAAACTTGACAAGAACTCTAAGCATCTTTGGCAAACATCTGGAAGCACAAGAAGACTTTTGTGAGTATCTTTTGCTTGAGAACTCTACATTTTACATTTCCCGGGAGAGTAGTTTTATGGTGTTGTTCTTATGTGCCCTTTTAATATGTATGCATAAAAGGGTACCCATTTGGCTTGTCAGTTTCCTTCAATTTTTTAAGGCTTTCTTGGTTATCTTAATTGGGCAAATCAATTTTTAAACCAAGTAGTGATGACAAGGTGGAGGAACTTTGGCTTTTGGTGGGCACTTCTTGGGCAATAATACAACCTTGTTGTATTAAAATAGATAAAAGAGATTTGGCATATTCATGGGTATTATAAAATTTTTTCTTGGCCATTTATCATGTTATTTTAAAAGTTAAATTGTCCATAACACTTTGCATACATAACTAGTCAATGAATGAACCTTAGTTTAAAGAATTTGACATTTCCAAGATTAGCCTATATATCTAGTTACATTGCTATAATTTTGTGGCGTTTAAATTTAGGTTGAGGTTATGAGAGTTTTCAGCAATGACAATAAAGTCAATGTCATAAGCTGAAATGAGCATTTTTTCACTCCCTGAAAAGTCAATATAATTTTATCTAGTCTGATTATGCCTAAGGGTGTTCTCACCTCATAGGCCATAATTAAAGTCACGCATCCCAAAAAAAAAAAAAAAAAAAACCAATGTTTACAACACTTCTTATTTGGATAACCTTTTCTTTTTCTTTAAAAAAAAAAAAAAAAAAAAAAAAGAGTTCATAACATCCTTTGGCACAAAAAGAAAAAGTAAATTGTCTCTTCCTGACTCTAAAAAGAACATTTATATTTATCACTAAATATTGTAACCTTATCTTATATAAATATTGTAGGAATTTATGTGATCTGCTACTTTATAACATGCAATTGAATTAAAAAAAAGGTTATAGTTCATGACACCATTTATAGTTTTTTTTTTTTTCTTTTTCATGATTCAAAACGAAAAAAAGGTGAAACACATAATAAATGCATCATATATATAATTGGAATGAGGACATCATAATAGGCAACCAAAAGAAGTGAAGGTATATTGGATGAGAGAAAAGACAAAAAACCGAATATTTGTTAATATTGAGCCGGTGGAATTAGGGGATCAAATTGGGTGTTTATTTATGAGAAAAGATATGGCGAAAATGATGATTATATTATATTATTGGCTAAATAGATGATATCGTTAAACACACACAAAGTTTGGTTCATTCCCCATTTGGGAAAACAAGCTGTGAGGAACAGCTACATGGACAAGAAATCCGGCAACATATCCAATGAATTGCACATGGAGAGATTATGTTGTTACTTAATTCTTAGCAAATAAATAAATAAATAAAATTAATTCTTACTTAATTTGCATTAAAAGAATTGTCTTATTTAATAGTCAATCTATAAAAAAATAAAAAATAAAAAAGTGGTCAGTCTAGTGCACAGTGGCATAAGCATGGAAGGTGTTACAAGCCGCCAATGAGAAAAAAACACGTGGAGTGAGCCGAAGGCATCACTAATCACTATTATTTTAATTTGCTAATCACTTTTATTGGCAGATTAGCAAAATAATAAGGATTATGATAATATAATCACTGGTATTAGCCAAGGGTACTAGCAAAGTTTGACGTTTTGTGCATGGAAAGTATCTTATCAGTTTCTAGGAAAAAAAGTATCTTATCAGTTATGGTTAATATCTTCCACGATCAAGAAGTAATATAAATAGGAGGAATTAATTATTCAACTAGGTGTTGTTTTCATACAATAGGGAATTATTCAAAAGTACTGTTTTGATTCTCGTTACTATTTTCACTTTTAAGTACAATGAATCTATCCAAATTTTTTAGGCGATTTATGGAAATGGCTGAATCTTGGGGAGGTAATAAAAAAAGGATCCAAATTTTTTCTAGTAAATTTTCATGAGCTGAAATTAATTGCTAAATCTCATAATTATTGACTAAAATAATTGGATAAATTACTTTAATGCACTCTAAACTTACTGTCATTTGTATGTTGCACCCCAAACTTTTTAGTTGATATTTAGAACCCAAATTTTACAATCTTCGTTAATGTAGTTCAATCAATAACGGAAATTTTAGGGTCTGAAACGAAGATATTAAAAAGTAGAGTGTCCAACTTGCCAACTAATAAAAAACTTGGGGTGCATTTGTGTAAAAATCTTGGGCAGCTTCCGTCCATTAGTTGACGTCTATTAGCTTCTGGACCACATGAATTGTAATAAATTTTAAAATTTATTCTATTTGTCAAAATTAAAAGTTTGAGATCCTAATTTGCCAAGCTGTTAATTAATCGTACAAAACCTGCCTTAAATAACAAAGCACAATTCTTGATTACCAAACGTGTTAGAAAGTTGAAACGTATTTATATGTAATGATTGAGCTGAAAAATCAAAGCTGAAGTATACTTGAACAACAATATGGTAAACTCTATACAAACTTTAATTACATAACTATCAATTATAAATATTTTTTCTATAAAAAAAAAAA
>NW_010366024.1:0-517 GCF_000414095.1 Morus notabilis
CACGGGAACGGCGACAACTTTTGGTGTCATAATGGGGCCCATCAGCCTTTAGATCGAACATGTCTTCGCGATCTACAGCTGCCACATTTTTGACGAAAACTTTTGGTGTCCTAACGGGGCCCATCGGGCGTTAGATCGAAGCTCTCTTCGCGCCCTACAACTGCCACGGGAACGGCGACAACTTTTGGTGTTGAAATGGTGCCCATCAGCGGTTTGATCGAAGCTCTCTTCGTGATCTACAACGAGAATGGCGAAACTTTTGGTCTCCTAACGGGGCCCATCAGCCGTTAGATCGACTCTCTCATCGCGATCTATGAATGGCACGGGAACGGTGAAAACTTTTGGTGTCGTAACGAGGCCCACAATCTGTCAGATCAAAGCGCTCTTCGCCCTCTACAATCACCACGAAACCGTGACAATTCTTTGTGTCGTAACGAGCCCCATTAGCCGTTAGATCGAACCTCTCTACGTATGCTACAATGGCCAAAGGAACGCTCAAAACTTTTGTTGTGTAACG
>NW_010366025.1:0-499 GCF_000414095.1 Morus notabilis
TGGCCGGCCACACTAAGGGATAAGGGAATAGGAGATTTTGTTTAAAATTAAAATATGAGATAATTAACAAGGTTTATCTTGGAGATAGAGATTGGATTCCTTCTAGAAGTTTGACTTCTACTCTATAAATAAGAGAGTAGTATAAAATTTGGTGACAATTTTTGAGACAATTTTCGGAATGAATTTTTACCTTAACTTTAGAGGTGGCCGAAATTCCCTAATAGAGAGAAGGAAACATTTTTCTCCAAAAAATTCCACATCGTGCATGCGTTGGTGTTTGTGAAAATTCGAGTGTTTATTGTAACCCGTTTTGTCTCATGTGTGCCCACACACACGTCTTCGTGGATTCTAGGAATTAACGTGGAAGACATTGGTTTTCTAAACACAAAGCTTTGGAGCAAGGATTGTTTGAGGTCAAAGAACTCAAGTTATCATCCAAGTCGGCCTCCGGGTATTTTTCCTAATTGAGTTCTTAATAAATTAATTAATGAGATTAATT
>NW_010366026.1:0-867 GCF_000414095.1 Morus notabilis
CTCCAACATTCAAAGTTCATCATCAAATAGAAATAATACTGATTAGTCCGTCATCAAATAGATAACAATTCAAAATTCAATCCAACATTAAACATAAAACAAAGTAGTTCATCTAACATCAAACATAAAGCGAACATAAATTAGAGGCTTAATTCAAATACATCCAAAACAAGCATTGCAACAGCAACCATCCTTATCAGTCCACACTTATAGGCTTTTTATCAGGCATGTTAGTGCGGATTGGGTTTGGGGTATGCAGGTTATTATAGGCTTAACCCACAAACCGCCATAAACACCTTAGATCAGACATTTAATGGGCCGAAAAATATAAAAAATTATGTTATAAGTTACTTTTTTCAGGTTGGATTGGAGTAAAGTGAGTTGAGTTTACGAGTTATTCGGGTTTATGTACAGCCCAATCAATAATTGATAGACACAAATCTCAAAACAAAAATGTAAGCATAGAAGTTTAGCAAATCAATTTTTTGGTGAACAATGTTATAACCACTTAACCAGCGAGCATCATACCACTACCACTTTTTTTTTTTTTTTTGGCTTGGGTTTAAATTTAAGAAACATAAACAATCTTTCGCCTAGAATAATGCAACCTAACAACTTGAGTTGGCAACATATTATTTTTCCTATTTTCTTCACTAATTACGGATGAATTGTAAAACTCAAACATTGTTAATTAAGCGAAGATCAATATAGACTAATGTAGCACTAGTTACAAAGCTAGCGACACTAACATGCAAATTCATGCCATCGCCACCCATTTTTCAACTAGTAAAAATTGTTAGGTCAAACTATATGAATCCGTGTGTAATAACTAATAATGAGTCTGTTAATTAACATATAAAAAAAAAA
>NW_010366027.1:0-772 GCF_000414095.1 Morus notabilis
GATATTGTGGAATGGCATCAAAGGGGAAAGTAGAGATGCCGGAAGCTCGAGAAGACAGGTCCGCGGGTGTTGAAGAGGATTACAATGACCTTGGGGTTAGAGTTATGCCGTTTGATTACTCAGTGGAGAATCACTTAAGAGCCATGGATAGAATTTCTGAGCTATGTGGAGAGGATGCAGAGGAAGCTGAACTCGACGCAAGCAAAGTTAAACGATTGTCTTCTTCAGTTATTTTCTTAAAGCAAGTAACATCTGCTTCTATTGTGAGAATATCTGTACTTTGAAATTGCTTCGTTTTAAAGTATTTTTTCTCTTTAGTTAATTTGAAATAAAAGTTCATCAGAGTCCAATGTTTATAGAGAATGGAGGCTCTTTAATTATGAACCAAGAGACGTTAACTTTGCTTGTGAACTGGGAAGCTCTAAGGGGAAAAAGGCTGCTAGTGGCATCAGCTTGCACCAATTTAAGGTTAGTTCCTCAAAAAAAGCTTCTTGTTACTCATGAAGAACTTTTGGTTTCTTTTAATCAGAATATGTAATTGATTAATAGTGTGTACTATAATGCTGTAGAAGGAAGAAATATATGGGGATTCTTCATCTCTGAAATCGAGGTAATTTGCTTGAAATTTGATTACAGGAAAAAAAAAAGTTCGCACTTTTGAGTTCGTTAGTCTTCTAAAGTCTCCAATTTAACAGGTACCACCTACTTGAGCTTTTACTTTTACATCTAAATGTCTCATATCTGAGCTTCTTGCTGCAGAGACTTTGTTATG
>NW_010366028.1:0-427 GCF_000414095.1 Morus notabilis
TCGGTGGCAAGGTCTCGCTAGGTTAAGTGTGAGGCAGTTTTGTAGATAGATGACCGCGATGAGCTGTTTTTAGAAAGAGAGAGAGCTCTAGAGACGGATATAGAAAGAGAATAAATCGCCGCCCCAGTTGTTCTTGACATCGTGATTGTCGGTGCCATATAACCGTTGTCCTCATAATGGACATCTCTGAGAATGAAGCTCACGTTATCGACGAGCTACTCAAGTAGGTACACTAAAAGCTTATTTGACGAGTCGCTGATGCAGACAACTAGCGTTGCTCTGAGGAGAGAGAGTACTGCGAGAGAGAGGAGACCGCTCTAATCGTCACCGAAGAAGATGATCCCACGAATCGGCACCCGAGATGAAGACCGACTTCCATATATCGCAATCTAATTAGATTTGTTCGCGATGTGGCCGGAGTTCTTCG
>NW_010366028.1:630-1219 GCF_000414095.1 Morus notabilis
TTGAGGAAGAAAAAAAAGATGATAACCCTAAGGGTAAATTTGGAAAAGTAAATTTATTTTAAACTGAAAGTTAGAGATATGCTATAATTTATCAGTTTTAAAAGATTATACTATTTACTTTATTAAAACCAGTAAAACATGCTATTTGTGTATATTCCTTATGTTTAAAAGGCGCTTCATGCCCGTCTCATTTAAATTATATGTGTGTGTATATATCATAAGTATGCTTTAAATAATATTTTTAAATTTGTTTATTGTCATGACTGTTTAACCAACTTAATTATATTTCTATCCATAAATTTAATTAATTTGCTCATGAATAATTTACTTTATATGATTCTATCATAAATATAAAGACATTTTTTTTTACAAGAAATATAAAATCGTTAATTCCTCAATTATGGCTAGACTAAACCTATAACTACAAAAAAGTAAATATAAAACAATAACAAGCAAAAACTCCGCTCTATCCCCTTTTGCACAAGTGCGGAGGTGGTTAGTGCTGGAACTTTAGACGGGCCGCCCGCGACCGCCCAAAAATGCCCAAACCTGACCCGCCTGAAAAGTTCAGGCGGCCCACCCGAGCCTA
>NW_010366029.1:0-15109 GCF_000414095.1 Morus notabilis
GTAATCTTTTAAACATAAATTTTAAAACAAATAATAGTCTAACATGTTTGATTGATCGTGGAGCATGATCGTATAGGACAAGACCAAATCAATAAGTTCAAAGTCGAGAAGTCATGTTTGGATAATGAGAGTGTAAGAATTTGTGTTGAGCTGCTCAGTTTGACCTATAAAGTTTTGAATTGTTCTAAAAATAAAAATCATTTTAAAGGAAAATTTTACATTTTTTCTCTCAATTTAATTTCTTAGTCCTAATATTTAATTCCTTTTTGATGCCCCCACGTTGCCGCACGATAATCAAATATTGAATATTAAGGGCATTTACGTCATTTTGAACATCTTGATCAAAGGTAAATATTATACATATGCTAAAGTAGAGTCTATGTGTTACTGTTCATTATATAGTGTTATTAATAGTGAAGTTCCTTTTTAAACATCTTAAATGTATATTTACCGTTTTGCCCTTTGATGTTTGTTTACTACACATGTTTTCAGCTGGCATTTTCGTCTATTTATTACTGAATTTTTTTTTAGAAAATAAAAATTTACGTGCTGAGGGACAAGTGAGACACGTGGTGTGAATATGTTGTTTGTGATGTTGGTTTTCTAATGAATGTGGGGTTCACTTATTTGTTTTCACGTGCATTGTAGTACTTAGGGAAAAAAAAATTCCCTGTTCATTGTCGAGGCTAGCTGTGGTCCAGAGAAAGAGAGCTGAGAAAAAAAAATCCCTGGCATTTACGTCTATTTGTAGCGGAAATTTTTTTAAATTTTGTTCCCTTTACAGATAGGATTATATCTGTATTAAGAAGATTGTATTATGTTGCTTTTCTTATTTTTTTTTCATCGCTTAAAGTTTTATCCTCTTTCATCTGAAAGCTCTTGTTTTATGTGTTCTTTTTTCTATTATTTTTTTCTCTTTGTGCTCTATCTTATGTGCACAAATATGAATTTTTTTTATAAAAATTTTCTTCTTCTTTCTTTTGCTCTTAAGCAAACGTTTTTTGTGAGCCTATTTATTTTTCATTGAGTCTTATGTTTGTTTCTTTTTTTTTTCTTTTAGGTTTTATTGTGTGCTGTTGATTTTTTCTCTTGTCCTTCCATGTTTGTTTACCACACATGTTCTTGTATTTACGTCTATTTGTAGCGGAAATTTTTTTTTTTAAAATATTTTCCCTTTACATATAGGGTTAGATCTGTAGTAGGAAGATGTTGTGTTCTGTTGCTTCTCTTATTCGTTTCCATCGCCTAAAAGTTTATCCTCTTTCTTTTGAAAGCTCTTGCTCAATGTGTTCCCTATTTCATCTTTATTGATTTGGTTCATATTTTTTTTTGTAATTATATTGTTTCTTTCTTGGATATGCTATTCGTTCTCTGTTCGTTGATTTTTTTTTCTCTCTCTGAATATTTGAGTTTTTTTTTCTTCTTTGACTTCATTTAAAAAAATATTACGTATTTAATCTTAAGTTAATTTTTTTTATTATTCATATACATTAATTTTTTCATTTCCTAATTTTTTTTCCATGATTTAGGTTTTCTTTTTCTGGAATATTTTATTTTAAGAGGGCTTCTTTTCTTTGGGGTTTTCCTTTTAATATTTTTTTAAGAATTTTTCATTCCTAATTTTGTTTTCTACTTTATGTAAAAAAATTTCCCTCATTTTGTATTTCTGATTTATTATTATTATTTTGTTGGATATGTTATCTTCAGTTTTCTTATATATTAATGAGGCCGGTTTATACAGTTTTAGTATATGTATTAGTTTCTTACTTTTTGTGTTCCCTCTTCCATCCTCTACTGATTTGGTTCCTATTCTCTTATGTAATTATATTGTTTCTTTCTTGGTTATGCTGTTTCGTTTTCTGTTCGTTCTTTTTTTTTCTCCAAATATTTGAGTTTTCTTTTCTCTTTGACTTCATTTTTTTTAAAAATAATACGTATTTAATTTTCAGTTAATTTTTTTTATTATTTGTATACATTTGTTTTTCATTTCTTAATTTTTTTATTATTTGTATACATTTATTTTTTATTTTTTCATTACTTAACATTCTTATCTTGCAATTAAAGAAGACAACACGATGGATCTGATAGGCGTTACTGTTTTATAATGTATATATCTACATGTACATATAATTATATTTTGGCTTCTAATATTACATGTGTATATATTTGTTAATATGTTTCTAATAATATAAAATCTTTTACGTAACACAACATTATATACTGCAACAATGCTATAAAATTTTTTATGTGATATAATATTATATACTACAGCAACGCGCGAAATTCATACTCGTTTACTTCTAAAATTGAGGGTTATTTTTGAATAATTGAAAAATGTGGGGGATAGTTTTAGATTATTAAAAATACACATTAGGTTTTTATTCAAAAAAAAAAAACCTTAAGGTACACTGTGGATTTTATATGAGATTAGCGGAGCCAATAAGCATTTATGTGCTTTTAAACACGTGCGCATTTTTCTCAAAAAAAAAAGTGTGTATTAATTAACGTCTAATTAATTAAATTATACTACATAATTTCTCTAGATAAACACAAAAAATTTAATTAAAAAGTAAGTTAAATTTATTATATGACATAACATTATATAATTAATTAGATATTAATTCAAATATTGGATAAGAAATAAGGAGATTTGAGTTCGCATTGAAAAGAGAAAAATAACCTCTTAAAAGTTAAAATTAGGACTGATAATTCGGTAGCGACACAATTAGGGCTGGTAATCCAGGTAGCGATACGACGACACGACTCGAAATCCGCACGAAATTAACAGGTTTAAGTTGATCATAAATAGGTCCAGGTCAAAATCAGGTCAAACTCGTGAAAACACGATTAAATAACATATCATTTTTAAGTTGACCCGTCAACTCGTAATTAACTCGTCATAACCTGTTTATTAAACGTGTTATATTTAGGTAACACGATTATACAACTCGTTTATTATCCGTTTATTACCTAGGTTAAAAATGTTTCACACTATTTATTGCCTCTCCATTCTCTCGCCGCCTCAAACAAGCCTCACATTTCTACTTTTCTTCTCTCTCGACTCTCGTCTCTCCTTTTCTCTTCTCCGTGAGTCTCCACCGCCTGAGCTCTCAGTCCACTGGAGGACCACCGCTTTGTTGACGGTAAAAACTCGTCAACAGAAATGGGCCGGGTCACCACTAGGTATCCCGTTAGATTACCGACTTAATATTGACTATATACTTAATATAGGTAGTGAAGTGCTTGTGGTATTTTTTGTGTAGTGAGCAATGTAAGAAAAAATGCTTAAAGTATAAAAACACACAAGATTTATAGTGGTTCACTCTTATAAAATAAAGAGCTACATCCACTGTGGTTTTTTATTCCTTTTGAGATTGTTACAATTTACACCACAAATTGCTCTCTCGTTCTTTTCTCTCAGGCAAGATCAACCTCTTTTCCGTATGAGGTCTCTCTCCTTTTATAGCCGAGCTTCCTTCGTCGGGGGGGTTTTCTCTTGTAGGCTGAAAAGCACTCAAGTGATCTGCCTTTCTAGGCCCAGACCGTAGCCCACTAATCACTTTTGCGCACTGTTCACTCAGCCAATTAGTCTCCCATTATGGCTCTGTGCGCAGCTGTAACCCTTTTCTGTCCCCCATAGGGGCGGTTTAAGGGTTTGCATGTAATGCATGTACTGCAGACATCTCCCATTTCCGCACGCAACTGGCGATGTCAAGCTTTCCCCTCTTCGGGTATTCCTCTCGCCGTCTATATTTGCTCAGCCTAGTTTTCTTTCTTGGCAATTGCTTTCTTCTTGAAGGATTCCTGCCGTAAGGTTGACGGTACGAACTGTCATCGTCATGAGGAGTCGGCATCGAAGGTTGAGCTTCCCTTGCGGCAGAAGGAAAGGGAATCCCCCCCGTCGAGGGTTGTTGCCTCTTGAGGGAAAGCAAGGCCACGTGTCGCACTGTTGTTTGCCCACGCGTCATCCACATTTTCCCACACAACACGCTTCTCTCAGTCCAGACCCACCCACCCTCGCCCTCACCCACCAGCAGTCCGGCACCGCCGCTTCTTCTGCTTATTCTTTCCTCTCCGCCCCATTCTCTCTGGACTCTCCACTCTCTTCGTCAGATTCGACCTTGGGGAGGCAGGGGAACAAATTCGGTCCCTATTCTTCTCATTCTTCGTCAAAATCGGCCTTGGGGAACAGATTATTTGCTTGGGGAACAGATTCGGTCTTGTTCTTCGACAGGTATTTCCCCTGTCCATAACCTAAATCGGTTCAGTTCCTTATCAATCTGTAATTTTGTATGCTTTGTATTTTAATTCTTGGGGTTTAGAGATAGCCGGAGAACTAGTGGGACAAGGCAGTGCAGTCTTAAAGCGTTGGTTTCAAGCCGGTAAAGGTACATCGGAGTGAAGCGAAGGAGACTAATTTTTACCTGATCTGTTCTTGGCCGGTGAGTTCATAATTACATATTAATGTTAATTAGTTGGTGACAATACCTGCCAATTCTTCTGTCGTGTGTGTATGTGGTACTTGGACATTGAGAATTTCTTCAGTAGCAAAAAAGATTCAATAACAATAACAACAACAACAATATCTGACTCAGTTGTTCATGTATATTTTGGCCGGAATCTATCTCAAAAATTGGTGCCTAGAGTATGTCATAACATAATAACAATAACAACAACAACAATGTCTGACTCAGCTGTTCATGTATATTTGGCCGTAATCTGTCTCAAAAACTAGTGCCTAGAGTATGTCATAACATAAGCCCATAATCCATTGTTTGTTAACTCCTTTTTTATCCCTTTAATTTGTGTTTGTTATTTCTCTTACCGTCCTCAAATGTTTTCTTCAAAGCGGAAAGAGGCTTAATGGGCAGATTTTTTAGAGGCAAACTTGTTTATTACACTATTTTTGTAATCTGTATACTTCCTATGATGTTTCTCAACTTGTAACAAATTGAAAGAAAATGATGGATTTGAAGGAACGTTTGATTGAAATTTAAAGTTTTGATACAATATTTGTTTTAATTTTTTTCCCCTTTAATTCATGCAAAAATAGAAATGTATGAAGGCCCATGTTTGTGTTAAAGCGAAAGTGTTTAATTGGCTGCTTGTTCTTGGTACGTTGAATACTCGTGATTTATTGCAGCATGAAAGACCATTTTTGTCCATGTCTGCAAGTTGGTGTTCTCTTTGTAGGGGCGTTTCAGAATCTATTCGACATTTTTTTTTCACCATCTTGTTCTCTAATTGTCTGTCGCTGATACTACTACAAGAGTTTTGGCCTGAGCTGGGCGGCGCCTTTGAAATTTTGAGTTGCTATATGGCTGTTTGAGGACGAAGATCTTCTAATTTCAATAAGTGAGGACATGTTTGGTTAGGGAGTGGAATCTTTTTCTGTAGTCTATTTTCCTTTTGTTTTAGCTAGAAGACTTCCCGTCCTCTTTCTTGTTGTTCTTCTTTGTACATCATGATTTTTAACTTCTGATGATGTGACTCCCCGCCGGAGCAAATTATTTAATATGTTTGTTTTTTAATTTGTGAGAAAATTTTATGTTTTTGTTTTAGTTTTAAACTTAGATTATTTAATATCTCTTTAGCATGTCAAATAGGTTGAGAAACAAATCTTTAAGTACAAATAGGTTGAGAAACATGTTTTATCACTCATTTTATAAACAGGTTCAGAAATAAGTTAAACGACTCATTTATCACTAATTTTATAAATAGGTTTAAAAATAGGTTTAGAAATAGGTTAACACGACTCATTTATCACCTATTTTATAAATGGATTGACAGGTAATCAACGGGTTGACACGACACGTTTATGACTTGTTTAATAAACAGGTTAGTCGTGTCGTGTCATGTCAACTCGCCAATAAACAGGTCGTGTTTGAGTTTTATATTTTGACACGAATAATAAACGGATCGTGTTCGTGTTAGGCTTAATCGTGTCAACTGAGAGGGTCAACACGACACGAACACGACCCGTCAATACGAATTGCCACCCCTAGACACGATTTGAAACCTGTATGAAGTTAATGAATTTGAGTTTATCATAAATAAATTTGAGTTAAAATCAAGTCGAATCCTTAAAATACGATTAAATAGCTTATCGTTTTCAAATTGACCTGTCAACCCGTCAAAACTCATTTATTAAACATGCCACGTTTAGGTAACATAAATATACGACACAATTATAATCTGTTTATTACTATTTTTAACTATATTTTTTTAATATTTATGCCCCGTTTGTTTCACTAATTCGAGTTTTTAATTTTAATTTTGTTACAAATAAAGCTCTTATAAAATATCACATCTAATTTTTTTTACTATAATAAAAAATTCTCATATAAAATTACATCTTAACTCGAATTAAAAACTCGAATTCGTGAACTCAACGAATCCTTAAGCCCCATTCATTTCGCTGATTCGAGTTTAGAATTTGAGTTTTGCTACAGTAAAAAGTTTTCAGAAATAATCACATCTAACTTTTTTATTACAGTAAAAAATATTCACATAAAATTACATATCAACTCAAATTAAAAACTCGAATCAGAGAACTAAACGAGTATTTTCTTCTACGAGTATTTTCTTCTTTTCTGGTGAAGCTAGGTTTTCACTTATTGCCTTCTCTCATTTTCTCACTCACCCGCCGCTATCTCCTTCTCCAGAGAGCTCCACCGCCGCTCTGTTTGAAACAGCTCCAGCGCTGCTTCTTCTTCTTCTTCTCAGCTCCACCGGCGTTGGGGAGCTTCCCTTCTACCCTACGCCTACATATTCCACTCGCTCTATCCTCTTTCATCATATTCCAAGGCGAGGGAACGGGGCTTCTATCTTTCTATACAAAGCGGGACTTTTCTCTGAAATCCGAACCTCGAGTCCAGCCTAAGCTCCTCGCTAAATCCCCCACTCCATCGGACGTTGTTCAGAGCGACCTCTCAGTCGTCGTCCCCAAAACCAGCCGTCGCGTGGAAGTAACGCCACCTTCTATTGCTCTCATTCTGGTCCCTGCGTTCCTTGCCTCTATTCCGAAAAGGTCTCTCTCTCTCTCTCTCTCTCACTCTCTCTGATTTGATTGAAACTTTCGATATATTTGTTCGGGATTGGGAAATCTAACAAATTCTGTCTCTTTTATGTGTATTATTATGTAACCTTAATTGAAAACATCGACATGCATGGATTTACAAGTTTTTTTTTTCCCTCATCGCTTGTTCATATTTTGCTTTATTTTAAGAATTAGTTTTGACATTCAAAAGTCTGTTTGTGTAACTATGTTTTTTTCTTTGGGTAATTCAATTAGAGTATGGTACTATTTTGCATAATTTGATTGTTTTAGTACAATATATTAATTCTCATCCTGTTACTTTAGAAAGTAGTAAACTTCTACAATTTCTTTTATGTTGTCCTGACTAATTTATGTCTGTACTAGAATAGCATTATCGATATTGACCAAATTATGTATAGATGTTTGGTTCATGGATTAGAATCATGTGATTAGAATCATTTTCGATTTACGTGTATTTTTTGTGAGAGAAAACACTGTAGCGAATCATGAACCATGATTCAAATCATGGTTTGAATCCTCCAACCAAACATCTGTGGTTTTTAATGATTTGTATAGACTAGGATTATTTTCCTCATTCTTTGTTTGGTAACTAGATTGGTTGGAGCTTCTTCTGTAATCCATATGATATGTATTCCCACTATATGACATTTTTTTCCCCTGGAATATCTTTGGGTTTATCTTTTTTATCTGGGTGTTTCTTTAGTTAGGTTCTTCACTTGTTGCATTATGTGTAGGTTTTATGCTTCCTTTACCTAATTGCTTATTTCCTATTTACCCACATTCTGTTATACATGTTGTTGTTTATCTGTATGTAATAATCTACGTCATTGTCTTGTATCATAGTTATACTTTACTCTTAGATTTTCTCTTTCTCTGTTTTGTTACAAATGATATTTTTCTCGTGCTTCACATTTTTCTTTAGGCAGCGTAATATTCTTTCCTCTTGAGTTTCACTAGTCTCTTCATGTAAGAGTTTAAATAGTTTCCCTTATGGGTGTTTCAGTAGTTCTTTTCTTAAAGTTTTGCTCATATTATCTAGTTATTATGATGCAACTTATGATTGTATTTAGTTCTTATCATTAAATAACAGAAAAGTTAATGATTTAGATCTAAAGGCTACATTACTTAAGTTTCCTCATAAGTTACTCTTTCTCTTCTTTATAATTCTTTAAAAAATATATATATTCAATCTTTTTTAACGTTAAATCTTATTACTATTATCCTGTTTGCAGATTTATGCTAATATGGAAAGTTACTTTTGGATATAGTTACTAAAAACTTTCCCTCCGTTTCATTCTGAAACATTTTCAAAAATTTCCCCCTTATTAGGATAACTGCATTTCATTAGTTACTTTTATTTCAAAAGTCAATAACCGCTCTTATTTCTTATTACAACTAGTCTTATCTTTATCACTGTTTTTTAGTGTTTTTGATTCCCTAAAATTGTTTTACTTTTTTCAATAAAAGTGTTTTACTTTGCTATGTATTAAAAAGAGGCTGGCAATGAAGGCTTTCCTTCCTTTTGCCCTCTTACTAAAATAAAAAATCAATCTTGGTTGAGTATTGCAATCCTTCTAATACATATGCTGGAAATTTGACTCTGGTTTCAAGATAAGTTTATTTTTCTATTTATTTTCCTTAATCATGCCACTAATTTATTATTTATATCCTAATTATTATTATTATTATTTTATTTTTCAGATCTGTTTTGCATTTGGCTTTTCATTCTCAGATAATTTGTCCTCATGTCTTATTTCTTCTTCCAGGCAGTTTGATAAATCTTTTGTGTTGTTTTTACGATATGTGATTTATCCTTATTTGCTTTTTGGATAGAAAGAGACATTTTAATGGTTGGATATCTTCCACCATTGATTGCACAAAAAGCCCGAAACTGACACTCTTTTGAATTTTACAGGTAGAAATGGAGAAGCCCGAAATTGAAGATCCAGAGAAGAAGAAGAAAAAGGAGGAAAAGGTTCTCTCTCTCTCTCTCTCGTCTGAAAAAGCATATTGGCAGAACTAGCTGATGCCCTTTCAATCTTGTGGAGTGACTGTTTGTTCTTCTATGGCAGGCAAGAGAGAAGGAGTTGAAAAAGCAGAAGGCTTTGGAGAAAGCCGCAAAACTACAGGTATAAATGCAATCCATTTTTTGTGATGTCTAGAAGAATTTGTTAGTTTGCATGTACCTATTGATATTGCTGACACTGTTAGGACTGTTTATATGTATACATGACTACGTGTATATATTATGTTTTACGAAAATTGTGTTAGGCACAACAAGCATCCAATGCTTCGAAGAAGAGCGAAAAAAAGAATGTGAAGCGTAATACTGAGGAGGAGAATTCGGAAGATTTTGTTGATCCAGAGACTCCTTTTGGTGAGAAGAAAAAGATGTCTCGTCAAATGGCAAAACAGTATAATCCAAGTGCTGTAGAGAAGTCGTAAGTATGATGGTTCACATAATGTAATTTTTCTCATTACTTTCATTTGTGCTTGCTATATTCATTTATGCTTGCTTGTTCAGGTGGTACTCGTGGTGGGAGAAATCAAGCTTTTTTGTGGCAGATTCTAGCAGCTCCAAGCTACCATTTGTGATTGTGAGTATTATGTTGAACTTCTATATGTACTTTTGAATCATAAAACATTCTCTTGTTTACTTCTCCATCGAATTATAATAGAAAGGAAAACTTAACATAAATTAGGTTAATTGGTTGCGATTACAGATTTACTTGTGTTAGCACCTTCTTGTGTGGCTGAAATTTAATATTTGGAATAATAGAAAGGAAAAATTAATATAAATTAGGTTAATTGGTTGCGATTACAGTTTTACTCGTGATAGCACCTTGTTGTGGCTGAAATTTAATATTTGGAATGTGAGGATGAAATATGCGAAGTTGTAACTTTTAAGACCAAACAAACCTTGTGATTGCAGTTTTGGTCTATTGTTTGTTTGTTCGTCCTTGTTTTAACAACTTTTTCAGGATATTTCTTGAAAATTTTACACTATAGTGATGTGTCTGAGAAATACTTCAAATGCATTCACCCTTGTAGACTTGAGTATTTATGTTCAAGTTAAAAAATTCAGATTTATTGAGCATTTTTTGGTTGTCTCGAAGTTGGAGTCTATGATAAAGCAAAAGGAGTGCATTTTTTACATGACAATGTATTTCAATCAATAGAGGGACTGGTGAATTTTAATTAAGGTAACAAGGAGAGCTGTTAACTATGACATACGTTTTGCAGGTCTTGCCCCCTCCAAATGTTACTGGGGCGCTCCATATAGGCCATGCTCTTACTGCTGCTGTAGAGGTCCTTTTGCAAACCTTTTAGTTCTTCTGTTTTCAGCCTCATTCAACGAGTGTTAATTTGGCGTGATGTTTACTAAATGTAGGACACTATAATTAGATGGCGAAGAATGTCTGGGTACAATACCCTGTGGGTCCCTGGAATGGACCACGCTGGGATAGCAACACAGGTTAGCTTCCTTTCTAAGTTACTGAAAGTTGACATGTAATTTCCTACTAATAACATTAGTTCACCAACCAATCTGTGTGTGTGTGTTATGGAAGGTGGATGGACTCATGATTTGTGACGTTCTTTTACATGAACAATATTTCTTCATGGCTCATGCTCGTGTTTATGCTGTTGATTCTGATTGGGTTTAGATTTTCTTTGCCTTGTGAATTCAGTTTAAATGAACTAATATGTTTTTGTGCTTTTACATAGGTGGTTGTGGAAAAGAAGATAATGCGTGAACGTAAGTTGACAAGGCACGATATTGGTCGGGAACAATTTGTGTCTGAAGTGAGTTTAGCTCTGATTTGGATTTTGATGATAAGATCTCCCAGAATTCTCCAAGTTTCTATTCTCATGTATATTTGTTTTGTTGGTTCATTTATTTTGATGCGAAGGTTTGGAATTGGAAAGATAAGTATGGTGGAACCATATTACAACAACTACGGCGTTTAGGTGGCTCTTTGGATTGGTCGCGTGAGGTAAGATGGATGTCTCTAACCTGGTTAGCTTGGTCTGGAGATAGTATCATGGGTTAATCACCCAATATTTTGGTAGATTTTACCGTGGTGAGATCCCTCTGATTCTATTTGTGTATTCTAATTTTTCATTTTTGCCTTGTACTATGCAGTGCTTCACAATGGATGAGAAAAGATCAAGGGCTGTCACAGAGGCTTTTGTTAGGCTTTACAAGGAAGGCCTTATTTACAGGTATGATTGACATGGGAGATCATCTGTGGATTTTTGAAAATTAACTCAATTCAGCTATTTGACTATAATGGGTGCATTTTTTTTTTTGGTTGCCTTTTGTGAATGATTCATACCTTTGATTTCTCTATTGTCTATTATATTTCTTTTTGTTTGACTTGATTAGTATCCTTTCTGTACTTATTGCAGTTCTTTGCTTTTGCAGGGATATTCGCCTAGTAAATTGGGATTGTGTCTTGCGAACAGCAGTATCTGATCTTGAGGTATTACTACTCGTTTAAGTGGCTCCCTTTTTCAAATTTATTAGGCATTTAAGGCATTTGCTTTCTATGTAGGTGGAGTACGAGGATATCAAAGAAAGGACTCTGCGGAAAGTTCCAGGATATGAGGAACCTGTTGAATTTGGTGTTTTAACTTCATTTGCTTATCCTTTGGAAGAAAAAGAGCTAGGTGAGATTGTTGTGGCCACTACTAGGGTGGAAACAATGCTCGGTGACACAGCTATTGCTGTGCATCCTGATGATAAAAGGTACCACTGTCTTCATGGAAAATTTGCCATTCATCCTTTCAATGGGAGACGCATTCCTATCGTATGTGATGCCATTCTTGTTGATCCGGAGTTTGGAACTGGTGCTGTGAAGGTACAAGCTTTTCTTGAGCTGATCGTGCTTGTAGAAGTTTAGATTTTTTTTTTTCTCGTCTTTTTCTTCAGACTGCAGAAATAAAATGACGATCCCTTGTTTGCATCTGCAGATTACCCCTGCTCATGATCCTAATGATTTTGAAGTTGGAAAGCGTCATAAGCTTGAGTTTATCAACATTTTCACTGATGATGGGAAAATAAATGACAATGGTGGCTCGGAGTTTGCTGGGATGCCACGTTTCAAGGCCCGAGAGGCAGTTACTGAAGCATTGAAAAAGAAGGTATATTAATCTGTTGAAAGCGAGGCTCAACAAATCCATGTTTTCAGTTACTTTTCCTTAGTGAGGGACCTCCGAATGCAGCTGCTGCTGCTGCTAATTCAATATCACTGAGAACTTTCATTGACACCTGTATATTATATCATGTATTTCTACGCAAAACTCTTGTTCTCTCACTTATCAAAGTTTACGTTACAGTTTCTTGATGGGGTCTTCCGCCTTCATCATCTTAGAATGAGCCTTTTTTTCTTCATTTTTCTTTTGAAGCTTCGCCTGACAAGTTTGTTCTTACCTTTTGTATAGCTTATGTTGTTTATACTAAGGCATAAATGCAATCAACATGCCTAGTGATTCATTATGGTCATTGTGGATATAGAAATATATTCTCCATAGTTGCAGAAGTCTTTGTGTGTAGTTGTACTTTTGTCTTTTAGTATACATGGTTAAAAGAAGTTTCATTGATGTATCATTCTCCTTCATTCAGGGCCTATTTAAAGAAGCTAAAAACAATGAGATGCGCCTTGGCATCTGTTCTAGGAGCAATGATGTTATAGAACCCCTGATAAAGCCCCAGTGGTATGTTAGCTGTGGTGGAATGGCAAAGGAGTCTCTTGATGCTGCCTTGGATGATCAAAACAGGAAGCTTGAGTTCATCCCAAAGCAGTATATTGCAGACTGGAAGAGGTGATCTCATATATCGTCTTACCTTGCACTAAAAACTTTGATTTCTAATAGTGAAGAGTAAGTGGTCATACGGCCAAAAAAAAAAAAAAAAAAAAAAAAAAAAAAAAAAAATCGTCAGATTTGTACTATCTTCTCCATCATTATTGAAGCCAAATTAATGTAATATAGAAGTGGTGTTACCGCCAAAAAAAAAAAAAAAAAAAAAATATATATATATATATATAATATTTTTTAGAGCATTACAAGTACGACAATATCATAGGTGCAGGTTTTGAATGAGATTCATTGGCTCTTATCTAGGGGTTTAGTATTTTGTGGATATGTATGATTAACAGGAAATCTGACAACGTTTTGGGGAAGTAGTCTGATGCTGGTTTTAGCTGCTATTCCCTGTGATACATTTCATCTTCTCCTTGTTCCCACTTTATGTTTCTGCTCAAAACCTGATTATGCTTATATTTTTCCTGCATAGTGTAATCCTAAGATTGATGAAGCTTTGGTCTCACAAAACACAGATGGCTCGAGAATATTCGTGATTGGTGCATCTCAAGGCAATTGTGGTGGGGTCACCGGATACCTGCATGGTATGTTATTCTGGAGGATGATGATATGAAAGAAGTTGGGTCATATAATGACCGTGACCACTGGGTGGTTGCAAGAAATGAGGAAGAGGCTCAAGTGCAGGCTAGTCAGATTCATGCTGGGAAGAAGTTCCAATTATGTCAAGATCCAGATGTGCTTGACACTTGGTTTTCTTCTGGTCTCTTCCCATTGTCTGTGCTGGGTTGGCCAGATGAAACAGAAGATCTGAAGGCATTTTATCCAACTTCAGTTCTTGAAACTGGTCATGACATTCTCTTTTTCTGGGTTGCTCGTATGGTGATGCTTGGAATGAAACTGGGTGGTAATGTACCATTTAGTAAGGTGGGTCAACATTTTTGCTATTATACACATGAAGCCATGGTCTGACAGCCTACTCTTTATTACACGTTGAAAAGATTCTGTTAAAGCTTGATAGATAAATGGTGGTTACATGCATTTAATCTTCTTTACCGTGCCGATTCCAAATGCAACTTGTCTATTTCTACAGACATATGACTCTGGTAAACATGTTCCACTAGTATCATTTCTTTGGTAATACAATAAACTATCAACTTTGTGTAAGGGCCCCATTTTAATGATTGAAAAAAAAAATCATCGTGAAAATAAGTGTTTTTCTGTTTTATCCTGTGCTACATGCGTGTTTCATTCTTTTAAATTCACTACCTTGTTTTATGCTGATTCATCTATTATGTTACTTATGCAAGTTGGGCTATGATCTATCTGTAGGTATATCTGCATCCAATGATTCGTGATGCACATGGGCGAAAGATGTCAAAGTCTTTGGGAAATGTGATTGATCCCCTTGAAGTTATAAATGGTATAACCCTTGAAGGTCTTCATAAAAGGCTGGAAGAGGGTAATTTGGACCCTAACGAATTAGAGAAAGCCAAAGAAGGGCAGGTGAAGGACTTTCCTAATGGAATTGCTGAATGTGGCGCAGATGCTCTTCGTTTTGCTCTCATCTCCTACACAGCTCAGGTTTAGCATCTACCTTTACGTATTTCAGTTTAATTTCTTTATTGAAATTGATTTGCTAATTTGTTGATGTTGTTTTTTCCAGTCTGATAAAATAAATCTGGATATCCAAAGAGTTGTCGGTTACCGACAGTGGGGAAACAAATTGTGGAATGCAATACGGTTTGCTATGAGCAAACTTGGAGACGATTACATTCCACTGTTAAATGTAAATCAAGAAGTCCTGCCATTTAGTTGCAAGTGGATACTTTCAGTATTGGCTAAAGCCGTCACCAAGACGGTTTCATCTTTGGAAGCATACAACTTTTCAGATGCAGCCACTGCAGTTTATTCATGGTGGCAATACCAGTTATGTGATGTATTTATTGAAGCGATTAAGCCCTATTTTGCTGGAAATGATCCGAGATTTGCATCTGAAAGGAGTTTTGCACGAGACACACTGTGGTTGTGTCTTGATAACGGGTTGCGGTTGCTCCATCCATTCATGCCATTCGTTACAGAAGAATTGTGGCAGCGTCTTCCTTCTCCTGAAGGGGATTACAAGAGGCCAGCATCAATCATGATAAGCGAATACCCAACTGTTGTAGAGGTCAGTTTAGGACCATAATATATATATATATATATATATATATATATATAAAATAT
>NW_010366029.1:15375-18860 GCF_000414095.1 Morus notabilis
TATATATATATATATATATATATATATAAAATCTGAATTATGAAAGATGACAGGCTGACTTAAATGCCATTTTTTCCTCTCTCTTCGGGCCTGGTTAATGACTCCTAGTGTGGTAGTATTTAATTATGAAGATGTGCAGTGCGTTAGCTATCTTAAAAGGTTGTGGAGACAATTGAATTAATTGTGTTATTCACATTTTATTCTTCCAGGGCTGGACAAATGAAAGGGTGGAGTATGAGATGGATCTCATCGAGGCTGCTGTAAAATCTCTGCGTTCACTTGCGAAAGAAAGCCGTGAAAGGTAAATGGGTCCATTTAATGCTGTTTTTTGCTCAAGCGTTTAAGTAGCCTACGTTTCCTTGTTATCGTTCTTTTAATATCTTAATTGGTCACTGGTCAAGTAGATACAAGGTTACACAAGCTTTTTATTATTTTAATTTTCAGACGGCCAGCTTATGTGCAAAGCCGCAAAATTCCAGTCACGGAGATTATTGACCAGCATAAACTGGAGATTATAACTCTAGCCAATTTATCGTCTTTGACGGTAAGTTTCATGCATTACATTTAAAGTGTGCTTTTGCATACATGCATACATATTTTCATACGACCTACTTATCTGTACTACTAGCTATATGCTGAAAGGGACCTTGGTTGCTTGTGTTTCATGCGGGCGTCATAGTTAGCATCAATAGTTGTTTTTGTGATATCTGCTTTCTCGCAACCCGTATTTTTTACATCTCTCTCTCTCTGTCCTTATTTGAATCCTATTAACCAAGTGTTATCCTCAGCATATTATGTATAAAATTATTTATCTATTTCGAGACACTCTCTCTCTCTTATGTCCTTTTCTTTTATTCTTCTGAGAAGAAAAGTAATATTAATATGTTGACGACCGGGATTGCTTCTTGACTGATATCAATTCTGCTTAGCTCTATTCTTATTTTGAGCAGTCCAGTTTAGATTTTTTTCCCTCTCGCCTACAGGTAATTGGTGAAAACGATGCTGGTCCAGCCGGATGTGTAGTATCCGTCGTAAATGAGCACCTTTCTGTATATCTTAATGTTCAAGGTTCCCTTTCTGCTGAAGCAGAGCGCGAGAGGATCAGGAAAAAAATGGACGAGGTTCAAAAGTGAGTCAATAACTCCCTGATGTGGTGTGTATGGAAGTTTTTGTTTGAAAATAAATGTAGATATTTTTCGAAGAAAATATTTTAGAATCACACACACACTCGAGATCTGGGGATGAACTTGTTAGGGAACATCTAAAGACTTAAGTTTAGGCAAAAAAAAAAAAATAAAATAAAGACTTTCAGTAACTAAGTAATAGATACTTTTAACATGGTTGTGGTTAGTAGCAAAGAAATATAGCATTTTCATTCCACTATTCTTTTTGTTCTATTAATTTTTCAAACAATATGGAAAAAGAGTGAGTTTAACATATAGCATAATCTTATCATTTACCAGTCATGTTTAAATATAGCAAAAAAAAAAAAAAAACATATTTAACAAATAGAAATAGCGAAACTTAAAATCATCGTAATAATTACTACGTAAAATTTGTAGCGTAAAACATGGAAATCATTATAATAATTGTTGTGTAATTCTTAAAACATTTTAAAATTATTCTATATTTTCAATTCCTCTCTTACAAGAACGTTATGTAGTGTAATTTTTTCCATGGAAAAAAGCTTCCTCTGTCCTTTTTATCATCCGCATCTTGGTATTTTGTATTTCCTCCCTTTCTACTCTCCATCCTTTTTGCTGGTGTATGATCCTTTTCCCGGCTTGTTTAGATCTTTTTTCAAAACAAAATCTACTATGTCGTTTTATATCTGTTGAAATCCACACTTTATCAGGTCTGATAACATTCGAATTTCTTTTAACAGGCAAAAGGAGAAACTGTGGAAGAAGATTAATGATTCTCGCTACAGAGAAAAGGTCCCATCCCATATCCAGGACGACGATGCTGCTAAGCTCAAGTCGCTCGAACAAGAGTTTGCGTCACTTCAACTTGCAAGTGAGCACATTCAAGAACGAGCAACGGCATCTTAATTGTTCTGTCGCATTGAGTTTCCTCCATATTATTATTATTATTGCCGTGAAACCTTAATTCTTTTGGAGGAAAATGGGGGGTTTTTTTTTTCCTTCTTTTTATCTTGTTTTATGTAAAAAAACAAAAGAAAAAAGAAGGAACTTATTATTTTTTGGGCTATTTTCTATTTTATACTTCGCACTGAGTTTATTAAAGAAATAACCTTGTATTTTTGGATGTTTACAAGGTTGTTGTACCTTAGATTCTTTTTTTTTTTTTTTTTTTTTTTTGGGTTCCTTTTTTGGGCTAATATATGGGCTAACAATTGATTTTGATCCGTGAATTGGCAAATTTAACTTTTGCAGCTTATAAATGATATTGTAACAAAAAAAATGAGTCGGAAAAGAATCTTAAAAATTGTAATTTCATTCTAAGTTGCGGTAATTTGTTAATTATTGTCATTATAAGTTTATATATTAACTAGTGGGATTAATTTGTCAATTTTAGAGGTATAGTTTTGAGAACGTCCAAATTGCAAGATTGCTTTTTTCAAACATCCCATTATTATTTTTTTTTGGGGGAATTTTTCCGCTAGGATCTATCTTTTCTAACTATTGGTAGTTAATGTAGTAACTGTTGGTTTATATTTTTTACATTTTGGATTGTAATTTTAACAACTTGTGTTGCGCTATAAATTTTTAACATATGCACTCACACATGAAATTCTAAAGTTTAAAAATAATAATTACCGGTAGTTTATTAAAAAAAAAAAAAATGACAACAAACAAAAAACAAAAACGAAAAAGATCCTACCATGGAAAAAGGCTTCCTCTGTCCTTTTTATCATCCGCATCTTGGTATTTTGTGTCTCCTCCCTTTCTACTTTCCATCCTTTTTGCTGGTGTGTGATCCTTTTCCCGGCTTGTTTGGATCTTTTTTCAAAACAAGATCTACTATGTCGTTTTATATCTGTTGAAATCCACACTTTATCAGGTCTGATAACATTCGAATTTCTTTTAACAGGCAAAAGGAGAAACTGTGGAAGAAGATTAATGATTCTCGCTACAGAGAAAAGGTCCCATCCCATATCCAGGACGACGATGCTGCTAAGCTCAAGTCGCTCGAACAAGAGTTTGCGTCACTTCAACTTGCAAGTGAGCACATTCAAGAACGAGCAACGGCATCTTAATTGTTCTGTCGCATTGAGTTTCCTCCATATTATTATTATTATTGCCGTGAAACCTTAATTCTTTTGGAGGAAAATGGGGGGTTTTTTTTTTCCTTCTTTTTATCTTGTTTTATGTAAAAAAACAAAAGAAAAAAGAAGGAACTTATTATTTTTTGGGCTATTTTCTATTTTATACTTCGCACTGAGTTTATTAAAGAAATAACCTTGTATTTTTGGATGTTTACAAGGTTGTTGTACCTTAGATTCTTTTTTTTTTTTTTTTTTT
>NW_010366029.1:18952-28816 GCF_000414095.1 Morus notabilis
TTTTTTTTTTTTTTTTTTTTTTTGGGTTCCTTATATGGGCTAACAATTGATTTTGATCCGTGAATTGGCAAATTTAACTTTTGCAGCTTATAAATGATATTGTAACAAAAAAAATGAGTCGGAAAAGAATCTTAAAAATTGTAATTTCATTCTAAGTTGCGGTAATTTGTTAATTATTGTCATTATAAGTTTATATATTAACTAGTGGGATTAATTTGTCAATTTTAGAGGTATAGTTTTGAGAACGTCCAAATTGCAAGATTGCTTTTTTCAAACATCCCATTATTATTTTTTTTTGGGGGAATTTTTCCGCTAGGATCTATCTTTTCTAACTATTGGTAGTTAATGTATTAACTGTTGGTTTATATTTTTTACATTTTGGATTGTAATTTTAACAACTTGTGTTGCGCTATAAATTTTTAACATATGCACTCACACATGAAATTCTAAAGTTTAAAAATAATAATTACCGGTAGTTTATTAAAAAAAAAAAAAATGACAACAACAAAAAACAAAAACGAAAAAGATCCTACCATACAAATTCCCTTATTTTTAAGCTAAAGGAAGGAGCGTGTTACCTTTCGCATCTTCAAAAGTTCTCGACTCGTTTTCATTGTTTTTTTGTCCTCTTGTTCATAATTAATCTTCCTAGGATCTTTTCATCTATTTCTAAAATTTGTTGACAATGTCTTTTGATGATATAAAATCGAATCTCTCTACTTGAATTCCACCACATAAAAAAAAAAGGGAAAAAAAGAAAGAAAGTGACAAACGAGGTTTAGACGTAGTGGAGAAAATATCTTAAAACTTTAATACTAGTACATGGCTTTTTTTTTTTTTTTTTTGACGTATAGTACATGGCTTTTGCCTACATACAATTTTTGCAAATTCCCACATACTCTCTCGCATACATTTTCATCATTATTCCTTGGATAGTTCATCATAATACTAATAATAGTATAGCAGTATCCGTACAAGACCAAAAAAAATTCAAGTACGGAACACTAAATTCTCTCCCTAGCCAAATATTAAATCCAAACCAAAATGGGAAGCCTTGTGATGTGACAACCTTTTTTACACGTCATAGCCATATATCACACTACTACTAGGAATGGATAAGGAAGCTTAATTAAGCTGAATAGCTCCACAGCGACACGTCAGCATAAGCCTCCACGTCATCACTACTATAGTCATGTTCCATACAGTGAGGTGGAGGCAACAGCATCCCCTCCGCCATGTTTGTGAGCAGCCCCGGCATCCCAAACACCGCCTCCTCATCCATAAAAAACACGTTATCCGATTCCGCCACCGCCGCGTCAGCCGCCGGCTTTTCTCCCGTGTCGTCCGCCATGTCCACGGGACGGAACGCCTCCGCGGCCTCGGAGGCCGCCTTCTGGATGTCCTTGGCGTCCGCGGAGGCCGGAACCGGGCAGCCGCCAAGCCGAGTCGGCGAAGTTGAGGCACGTCGAGCGTCCCCTAAGCGCAATGGCCGCCACGTCGTGCGCCCGCGCCGCCATCTCGGCCGTGGGGAACGTCCCCAGCCAAATCCTGGTCTTCTTGTTGGGCTCCCTCACCTCACAAACCCACTTACCGGAGTTTCTCCTCCTTACGCCGCGGTACACCGGGTGCCGAGTCTCCTTGAACTTCTTC
The DNA here is from genome assembly GCF_000414095.1 of Morus notabilis. Taxonomy (NCBI): domain Eukaryota; kingdom Viridiplantae; phylum Streptophyta; class Magnoliopsida; order Rosales; family Moraceae; genus Morus; species Morus notabilis. The sequence goes on from NW_010366029.1 coordinate 20,603, forward strand.
CGACCGGCCCGCTTCTTCGGACAGCTCGAAGCCAGCACGACCTCCTCGTCGGAGAAGTTCATCCGGCGACCACCGCTGTCGGATGGAGACATCGAATCCGACGCCTCAAACGTCCATAAATCAGACGCACTAGAGTACTGATTGTACTCCGAACTCGAACAGAAGGCATCCATGAATGAAAGCAGCAAAGTAAGTAAACTAGTAAGTAAGTAAAGTAGGAGGTAGTAGTTTAAAGTAGTAGACGCTGGAGTTGAGAGATATTATAAGCTGGTTGGATTCAGGTATTATAAGTATAAGAATATTATATATGAGTGAGCATTTCGTAAGAAAGAATAGTTAAACACGGTTATGGTGATGATAAGGAGCCAGGCTGGGAAGTAGAAGTGTCCCACGGTTTGGACGAGTAGTTTAAGATTTTGGAGGTGGCAACTGCTCAACTGTTACATTATGTGTGGGGGGAAAGTTGAATGGGTCCAGGACCAGCTGGTTTAAGCCGAGTGGCCAACTAGACAAGTTGTGGGCTTTTGACATGTGTCCTAATCAATTTTTGACCATATTACATGTATGGTATATATATATACATATATAAATATTAATTAATATATTATATGTGTCAATTTTATATGATCTTGGAGTAGGGTATTTGACTGGCCTTAGTGGATGTATCTGAGTTGGGTCAAGTCAAGGGTCGGTCTCACTCTCTGTCATATATATATATATATATTTGAGAAAAAACACTGTATAGAATCATGAATCATGATTCAAAATCATAGATGAATAAATGAAATAAACGTCTCATTTGTTGAGTTCTAGTGATTAGTCTTACTTCAACATTTATGCTCAGCCCTTTTTTTTGGGGGGTACTAGATCGTTTTCTTGAAATGCGAATAACACGAGAAAAATATATATCCATGGATGAACACTAATTGTGATAACTTTGGGATAATTACATGAATATATTTTATTATTTTATTTTTCCACTATTTATCTCTCTGGATTTTTCAAAGTACAAAAGTATTTAGTAAATTTGGGAAATATGTTTCAATTTTATCTCTTACACACTTTTTGGACAAACAAGTGTAAAGAAAGGACAAAAGCACCCTTAAATAGTTTCTAAAAAAATATTTAAAACACAAACAACATCAAAACATAAAACGACTATATGTGTTTTAAAAAAAGAGGCAATGATTGGCTCATAATGTTTTTAAAGAAAAATATAAAAGTTTCTTATTTTTTTTTAAAAATATTTGTGTATTTTTATCTTTTTTGTTCCAAAAAAGTGTAGAGGGTGAAATTGAAGTTTATTTTTCAAGTGTAAAGGATACTTTTCTAGTTTTATAAATAGATAGATAAATTGAGGGAAAAAAATGAACCATTTATTAGTATATGAGATCAAATAAGAGTTCTTGATTATAAAATTTAAAATTTAAATTGTTTATAAGAAAAAAATACTGTAAAAAAAATTAAAGATGTGAATTTACACGGTAATAGAACTCATAAAATAAATATATGACTCGTTTAGTTCGTTAATTCGAATTAAGATGTGACTTATGTGAGAATTTTTTACTGTAATAAAAAATTAAATATAATTATTTTTTAAAATTTTTTATTATAAAAAAACTTAAATTTTAAATTAAAATTAGTGAAATGAACGATTATAAACTTTAATTGAGTACTTGCCGAGGAATTGACGATTAATACTGCGAACCGGAAAGTATGACGGGCTAGTAATATGATTCAGCGTGGTGAGAAGGCAGTTGGAAGGTTCTGAAAGACAGAAGGACGGGATTACGTGGCACAAAACCAATTTAAGAAAAGTACGGAGAGACAACTTTCGAGAATAACGTCACACAAACACGGTTGACAGTTAATAACCGCTTGTTGTATTTCTCTTATTATTTATTTTTATTTATATATATTAAAATTCAAGAGAGATTTCGAAGACTAAAAAGCCGGTGGTTTTTCCGCGGAAACGCGTGGGTTGGTAGTTTCCCTTTACACAGAAAAATCACCCTCCTGGGTCCCACCCTAAAGATTTTCATTCTATTTTCTTCTTCAGGTCCCACTTATCTTGTATGATTTTTCATAAACAATTGAATTCATGATATTGGCCAACCGAGGAAGTTGGAGAGGAAAGCGACGATGTCCTTATCTTTGGCACAACTTTTTTTCTTTTTTTCCTTCCTCTAATTTTCTAGGTAGCCAAACACGCAAATGGGTGAGAAAAGTAATATGTCTCTAGCTACATGGATAGAACAAAAAGGCCAACTGTAGTACCCTGCGAATTTTTAACTTTAATTGGTTTAGTGGTCTGTTTTCTAAAACCCATAAAAGACACATTATACATGCGTTTTCTCTCTCTCTCTTCTTTTCTTAGTTGGTTCTTACAAATATAGCACAATCAAACCTTTTAAGGATCGATTGTGACAAAGTTTGTGAAGGGATCATCGAGAAGAATCTTTGTAAGTTGTACAAATATATATATATATATATATATGACTTGGTCAAGTATTGAGATACAAATATAGATATAGTACTTCATTTGATGTCGTTTTCGTCCAATAAATAATTGACCAATTCTTTTAATTGGGATACCCTTTGAAAGTAGAAAGTCGTATGAATTTAATCAAATGGATGCATGTCTAAATATAGCTAGTGCTTTAACTAGGCTGACTCGTTAGGATCAATCTTATTCCGCATTAGGTTTATTCAGAAAACTAGTATTTTTTTTTTCCTTTCCTACGTATCAGTTTTCTTTAGCTAGAAATCTTCATTTTAACTTGAAAACTAAGCGCTTGTTTTTTTTTAACAACTTAAACTATTCCTTAGAATTTAAACTTTAGTTCAGGATTTAAATTAGTGTTTGGAGAGGAAAATTCAAGGACAATTCAAACCATTAACAATAGTTTAATGACAACTCAAATTGTTGATTTTAGAATTCACCCCCCCCCTCTAAATTCTAACAATTCAAATTGTTATCAACAGTCTAATAGTTATAGATTTTACTTTTTCTCTCTCTTCAATTTTAATCTTTAAAATGTCATAACTTTTCATTTTAATTCTTATTGAGATGATTTTTTTCTAATGTGTTCATAATGAAGAGAGGAACAAATCCCTATACTGATATTAAATATTTTTAAGTGTCATTTATAATAAGGTTTTATAAGATTTGTTATAAAATTCTAATGATAGTTTTTAACACTTTATCCTAATACAGTTCGGATTTTATTCCTAATTCAAATTACAATTTATTTACATATCTAAACAACATTTCGGATCACAATTTAAAAAATCACAATTCAAATTCTACAGTTTTAATAAAAAATGTTCATATTTCTACAATTTGAGTTGTTGAACCAAACAAGCTCTAAAATATTTAAAAAATAGCACACAATAAATCTCAATTGCTGTTGAAAAATCTTACGACTTAAAATTGAAATCTACAGTGCAATATTTCAATTGATTCTTTCTTTCTTTCATATTTATATATATATGTATTTATGCATATGTATGTATGTATATATAATCCATGCATGTTGTGTTTGTGTTTCTTGAAAATCCCAACTATAATGTTGACCTGCGTGCAGCGCAGCGAAATAATGCGACTGCAGGTCCTACATCACAAGCGATATTTATAATGTATAGGAGTCTTGGTTTTATATTTATATATCTATATAATCTCTATGTAGGATCCTTAAAGTGGAAGTGCACTTGTTTCTTTTTCTTTTTTTTTTCTTGGAAATTATGTCCACAGTTATTGTAATCCGAAGAAATTATGCATTCTTAGCAAACGATATGTAGAGATCTTTCTTTTTTAAACAACAATATTCAATAATATTTTTTTTAGAGATCAGAAAACCGTGGGAAGGAACCGGGGAGGTGTGATTTTTGGACAGAAGGAAACGTCACTCGTGATACAAGATATTTTTATTTTACCTTATTTTATTTTGCTAAATAAAAAAAAAAATTATAAAGCAAATTAAATTTGTTTATTCGTATCATAAACTGCCACAACTACGCTATATACACACGCACGGCTATATATTATATGCGATATTATATGTGTCACATTCAAGAAGGGAAATATATATATATATATATAAGCTTTCTCTTTATGTAATGTTCTCTTCTTTTTTGAGCTTTTAAAAATCGTTTTCTTCAGCCGCTTTTGGAACAGTGTTTTCCCCCATATGATCAATTGAACCTACCTAGCTATTGGTATTATAAAATCCGACAGAATATTTTCGACTTTTAAGGGCCAATCTAATCTAGTTGATATTGTTAAGCTTCTGATATCCCGGCCCCTACGCCTAATATTAGTAACTTTTCTATCTAGCTAATAATAAGGATCTAGTGCCTTTGGACAATTTAGACCACTCAATTTTTTTAATCATGTCATAATTTACATAAATCGTATCCTCTTTTCGAAAAAGGAGATAAGAAGATGTTTATATATATATATATATGTTTCTTTTTAATCTGCAATGATTATTGCCATCTTTTGTTCACCATACGTATCATTTGCATTTTTATCCTTTCTGCCAATCTCATTAAAACTACCGTTTTAGCTGCAGAATAAGAGCCCCAATGAATATGTACGAATTTATATATGCACACCATGTAGAGAAATATTAGAATAGATCATCAGTTCAAATTTCTAAAATAGTGTCTAATACGTCATGATAATTGATAATACTGAATATGTGATATAATTACAGTTTTAGAGCTGGATATATAATAATAATTCCGGAAACATATCAACGTACATATACAAAATTGTATAATTGCTCCTGATATATATTTTATGGGGTACAAATATAGTACGTATTCAGTGCGTAATTTAAATTTAATTTTTTTGTTACATATTTTTCTCATATGTGAGTAAAGTAACATGATTATCAAATATATAGTACTGTTTGGTTAAAAAAAAAGGGAAAATTTTAAACCGCCGGTTTTTCCCTGAATAATTAGCTATATATAGGTGAATCTCATGAAAAGGGTATCTGACTCTACACAGAAGTCAGAATCATGTATAGTATTGAACCTAAATATCATACACACACACACACACACACACATATATATATATATATATATATATATAAATGATTTTTCAAATATCAAAATTCAAACCTACAAAGAATGCTCTTACAACCAATATGTACATGTGTATAAAAATTCAACATCAAAATATGGCTGATCAATGAGTACCCTTTGATGAGTACTGCAAAAGAATTAGGTTATCAGTAACACTGACAAATTAATCTCAAACCTAAACTATTTCACCTGCATTTAAACTGAAATAATCAAAGACCAATATTACTCATCCGTAGAACGCTGCCTACAAAGAATAGTACTCCTCTAGTCTCAAACAGGAATTTCCATAGCGGTAAACAAAATTTGATAATTGGTCGGTCGACTTTACATGAACTTGTCCATAATATGTCGGACTTTAGCTCTATCAATTATTGGTTGCAATTGTTCGTTCCAAAGATACTGATTGACAGAAAAAATCATATACATGTACCTATAAATACACACAAATATATGTATAATTATTGTACATTAATATGTTTGTTTTGTTAGGAAATTCAAGCTAAAACCTAAATAAACTATGAGAATGAAAAATAATGAACGGAGAATAAAAGTACAAATCAGACCAAGAACTTTATATAGGTTCACTAATTTGGCTACGTTCTATTTATGCCGCCGCAGATTTCACTAATACTATTGAAGAAATTCGATACAAAAAATCACTCATCACTCTCTTGTGTTTCTCTCAAACTCAAAAGTGTTTTCTATCCCTCACACTCCTATTTCTCTATGAAAAGTCATCCCAATAAAACATCACTAGGTATTTATAGAGTCTAAGAAAAGCCCCAAAAAAGAAACCTAAAACAACTTAAATTGACTCTTGATCGCGCTCCGGCGCTAAAGCGCCCAACGAAATATCAAAAATCACGCGCGCCTATATGGTGTTGGGCTCCACTTCTTTAACATGTTTTACCTAGATCTTTTTTTCCCCCTTTTGATTATTCACATATGTTTTTCATCATCATTGATGCACATTATATGCTCTTTTATATATATCCATTATAAAATGAAGATGTTATCTTTGTAAGGGGTATATATATGTGTGTGTGTGTGTATGGATGCATGAAGGACAAGGCGATTTGGTGGTTGTCACGTGTAAATAGGGCCTCCCCTAGTGGCAAACCACACGATTTTCTGGCCATGGCCTGTTGCTTTCTTTGTACCTCGTAGGTACTAATATATATACTAAGAAAATTAGTTTGGTTGCTCTACTTATACAAGGTCTTTTTCTTCCAAATCAACCATTTGCAACTATTTTCTCCGTTCTCACTTCTCAAAAAGACAATAGAAACATTATCCATAGGATTCCAAATGAAAAATATTTGATCATCTACAAAATGTTAATCTATGCGTATATACATATACATAAATGCATCCAAATCAAATTACTATGCTTTCCTATGTTAGGAAGCTGTAGAGGCCGTGTGTGTGTGTGTAGATGATTCATGTACGTACACAATCGATCTTTAGCCAAAAGGATGATATATATATATATATATATATATATATATATGGATATGGTTTCACATGATTTCACATCTACATTAGCTAGACCTCTTTCATAGCTTATACTATTGGGTGAATAAGAGAACATGGCTAATTTGAATTCAAACCCTTTTCTGTACGGACAACACATTCCTGAAAATCATGACCTTAACCTTCGGCACAATTTTTGCCTTTGTCTGGGAACTTTAAGTACTATAGCTACCTTATAAGACGAAAACTAGTTTTTAATTGGTAATTGAACATAAAGAAAAGATATATATCAAATTGATCATCCAACTTTTATAATAACTTATAATTAGGCAAAAAGTGGTGCTTCCGCAACCCCAACAAAAAGATATGTCTGTGATCTTATCCTTCTGAGATTTGATCCAGATAGTACTACTGGCTGAATAAGAACAGGAGGCCAAAAAAAAAAAAAAGCAAATAAATTACATTGTAGAATTTCTTGCCTTTAAAAGTGAAATGCTATTATGTTGTTTCTGATCATTAATGAGGGATATATACATATATACACACACGAAAGATGTATATATTATAATATTATGATTCCGACAGCATTATTGGTTGAGCATCAAGTATAAAGCACAAGATATAAATATTTTTGTTGGGCGCAGATCTAAGCAGCATACCGTATATTTAATGAGGGAATGTATATGTTCACAGTCACAAAAACTCTTTTATGAGTTAAAAAAAAAAAAAAAAAAAACTCAGACCACAAAAATTATGCTAATTTATCTCTCAATCCGATCCTAGCTCGAGCTTCATACAGACTCTAGAAATGGGACGAAGCACTAGCTTTTCAATTGTAAATACAAAGAAGAAGATTAATTATAATATATGACCGATCCAATTCGAATTGGAAAAACCAACAAAAGCCGATCATCTCTCTCTCTTATATATAAGTAGTACTCTCTTTCCAAAAGAGGAAAAATCAAAAGGCTTTATAACTAGAAAGACAAATTTAATTCTCAGTTCTCACATGACGATCGACGCATATATACAAACTAGTACACACACACACACACACACACACACATATATATATATATATGACATATATGTATGTTAGCGCAGCGAATGAAAGAAAAGCAAAATCTTCTTTGCACGTGTAGTTGTCTACTTTTTTTACACGTACGGTTCGACACAAATTTTTCAGCAGCAAAGACGAGTTGGCAATAACCCAAAAAACAATTCCGAAAAAGAAAAAAAAGAAAAAAAACCAAGAAAAAATCACACACCAGAAGCAAAAGAAGTACCTGAATTCACATACCGTACTTTCTTTTCTCCTCATCACTTTCATATTGCTTTGAATACCATTATTTGATGAATATTAACCATGACACTTTGAATTTTTAAGTATAGCTCCAAAGGCATTCTCCATCTGAATTCCCCGGCGAGTCGTCCGAAGACGGCGTATTAATCCGCGGCGGGCTTACGAGCATTCCCTCCGCCATGTTCACCAGAAAATTCGGCATATTAAGAATCGCTTCCTCGTCAATAAACTCCCCTCCGGCAGTCTCCGGCGTACTAATTTCCTCATTCACCGGCCAATCCTCCGGCTGTTTCGAATCCGATCCCTCCGGCTTCAGCTGGCTCGGCTCGGCTTCCGCTCTT
>NW_010366029.1:28972-48050 GCF_000414095.1 Morus notabilis
CCCCGCGCCGGCGGCGCCGCCCCCCGCCATGTGGGGGGTGGGCTGCGGCCGGAGCCATATGCGCGTCGTCTTTCGGGGCTCCCGAATCTCCGACACCCATTTCCCGCTCCTGCACCGGATCCCCCGGTACACCGGGTGCCGCCGCACCGAGCCCGCCGCGCCTCCTCGTGGGGATAGAACCGGCCCCTGCTGCTGCGGCGGCAGAGGAGGAGGAGGAGGCCGGTCTTGGGGTCGACCCGGTGGTTTTTGGTGCTCATGATGATCATGAAGAGGAGAAGGAGAAGAGTCAGGGTCAGAAGTAGGGAGAGGGACAATGAGTGATATAGATGGGTTTGGTGGTTGGTCACTTTTGGGCACGTCTGTTGGAGGATTAGCCATACAAGTAGTACTTCATACAAAATTGTTTATAGATATCTACCATTTCGCACATGGGAGTATAAACGAACTTGGAGAAGATTCCTTCAATATATATATATATATATATGTATATGTATATATATTATATGGGTTTTAAAGTTAGAGCCGAAAGGGAAATCAATATGTAGGAAAGAGCGTGGGAAAATCGCGGACCAGCTAGTTCTTATTTAGGTTTTTATTGTAATGTATCGTGCGGTTTTAATGTTGATAGTTTGAATGCCAGAGAGACTTGATGTGAGGTTGAGGCCAGAGAGCGCACACGTATTAGCCCCACGATATATATACATACACGCACACATATATAAGGGGGCTCAAAAATCTAGCTAGCGATTAGCTGTAATGGTAATGTCTACTCGGTCGTGATTCATGAAGAAGATCATAAACCAGTTAATTCCTTTGTCTTTTCATAATTTATTATTAGGTAGGCTGATTTAGATCAGTACTACTTTTTGAAGTACTTGTTCATGATCGTGATCGTAATTAAATCAAAGTAGGTCATGCTTACCACTTACTGCTTTTCAATTTTTATTTAAGTTGTTTATACACTTGCACATGCTCCCGTTTGTCTTGCTGATTCGAGTTGAGAACTTAAATTGAAAAGTAATTTATATGAGAGAAAATATTGTAGCCCAAAATGTTAAATTTGAATTTTTATAAGAGAAAACACCGTAGAAAAAACTGATTAGTAATTCGAACCAACAGAACAAATGGGGCCTGCGTTTGCATTCCTTTATTTTCTATACATCTGTTTTTCTAATGATAAGTTAGAATTGAGAATTCTGTTAGTATATATTTTCATTTGTGATCAGATTTAACGTTTTAAAATAATACATATAGCAATATGATATATACCTTGATATTGAAAGCTCCAAATTATAATAACAAATTTTTTTTAATTAAGTCGTATGTTATAGTTAATTGGTGATATATATATGTATATATATTTACTGGCCTTAATGGGGCTAACTTTTTTAATAAGTAGGGAAGCGAGCGTCTTCATTAACTGTTGTTGGAGTAAGTTGGCGATTAGTACATTCAATGAAGTGCGATTTTTGTGTTTTAATTTCTACATGATGTTAATTATGGAAGTGATGGGCATAATTTGGGTACATGGATATATATATATATATATATATATATTGTTATGCTAATGCGAAAAGTTAAGTGTTGCCCATACGCATTTATGCATAACCAAACCATAACACAAGATGCACACCATATTCTACACCAAATTAAATCACTTATAAAAGAATATAATATATAAGTATAACGCGCAAGGTCATGTGCACTACAATTCCACACCAAATTAAGACCTTTTATATTGGATCCTCATCCACCTTCGTTTATGTTAATTACAATTAATTTATAACCTTCTGAAGTAGTCTAAAATTAAAATTAGTGACTTGTTATTCAAAATTTAGTACTTATTTTTCCTTCATTTTCTTTTTTGAATTTTGAATGCTCTTCGTTTTTCAAAACTACGAAGATATTCAAATGTTTGACCAACAAAACAAAGTACTTTTTTTTTTTCAAAAAGAGAAGATAAAGTTCGATATAGACAAATAATGGTAACAGAGATTGAAAATGGGTCCCTAAGGTATGTGATTCTATTATTGAGCGCTGTCAGAATATAATACACCAATATGTTAAAGACTATTAGGTTATTCTGAATCGTCAAAGAGAGTAATTAATAATATAGGGTTCTCATACACATATATACTCATGATCAAGAGACTCTATTTGACCAACTTTGACTTGTAATTTTAACATTATCATATAAAAAAGTATTGGGTATCATACCATATGATTGACTATTAGATTTCAATGTCAATTGGAATTTTTTAAAAAAAATTATAAACATGAGGCTATATTAATTGAAATTTGACAATTTGGAGACAAATAAAAGTATCTTTTTAATATCGTACCTTTTTTGTTTTCGAAAGAAAATACAATAATAATGCAAAATAAATTTCCCTAAGAAAATAAGAAAAAATATATTCTTAATTTTCCATATAATTAAGAAAATTTAAGAAAATTCTCAAATAAACATGGCTTTTGTTAAGAGCATAATAATGATATGGAGGACCTTCGAAAGTCACTATCATTCCTCTTAAAGTTTGCCCACATGTACCAAGTTTCTCAAATGTCATATCACTTTCTTTATATCTTTTTCTCTTTTCCCCACTCATTATTTCCTCCCTCCTTAAACGACCCACCTTTGTCACCCGCAGGTGAACATGTAACTTTCCTAATCCGTATCCTTGACAGTTAATTTCCTTTCCTCCTAATTTACGTGACAGTTAAAATTAACAAGAAAAGAAAAAACTTATAGGATTGGTATGACGTGATTCAAATTTTATTTGTGGACATCTACATATTAGACATTAAAAATTAATCTAATAGTTAAAATAAAATTACCTAATGTCTAGCCCACATAAAAGTTGCCCAAAAAAAAAAAAAAAAAATTAAACAAAGTTAAAGTTTCCTTATCCTCAAGTATACACAAACGGATCATATTTCTGTGGAACTGAAAGCAAAACAACATAGAAAACTCCATATGCCTCTCTTAGTCTCATCCATGGAAACTCTGAATTCATCAACTTTTCCGATACTCCACTCCAACCCAGTTTTGCTGAAATCCAAGCCTCTAAAGCCCTACAGAGTTTCCGTCAAAGCCCCGCCGCCGGACTTCGATTTCAGGTCGGAAATTCTAGAAACTTCCACTGCCACAATTGCCAAAACTCACCCGGAGTTGCTTGATTTGGCGAGTAATGGGAGCTTGGTGTTGATCGAGAAGAGGCTTTTCGGCCCCGTCCCGTCTTGGCGGTCGGAGTTCGTGGAGCCTGAGGCGATTTGGTTGATCGGCACGACTCATATTTCTGAAGAATCAGCAGAGGAAGTTGAACGTGTTGTCAGAGCAGTAAATCCTGATAATGTGGTGGTTGAGCTCTGCAGAAGCAGGCAAGTAAATGAAAATTGGTTTATGGATTTTACTCATTTCCTCATTTTAATTCTCACGAACTGAACTAATTAAATACCAATATAAAAAAAAATATTTAATTCAAGTGTTCATTTATCTAATTTCATAAGTAGATATAGAACAACAGTAAACACGCTCTTAATTTTTTTTTTTAATAAAAAAGAGAGAGAATGACATCAAAATACCTTTTAAAAAAATAAAAATACTCTAATTTTTTTTTCTTCTAATTTTAAATGCGAACCTGAACTGATATTGTTGCAGAGACGTCTAATTTCAGAGCTGGGATTATGTACGTATCTGAAGATAATGATGATAAACAAGGGCAGCTACTACGATCAAACATGTTCACTTTGAGTGGCAGTGGCTTCTTTGGTGCCGTTGGTCGTAGCATAGACTTGGGTAAGCAAGATTATTCATTATAAAAAGAAAAAGTGCATTATTTATGATGTATTTGTCATTATACTAGCTATATATAGAGGAATATGCTATTTTATTTTTCTATAATTATACCAATTATGTAAAAATCTGACACTAGGGGGTCAAACTGCTTTGGCATTGCGCCTACTTTTGGCTGTTTTCTCGTCAAAGATATCTTCGGACGTCAACCGACCTTTTGGTGATGAGGTAGGAAAAATTTGACTGGATAATGTCAGCAAATCAATTCTATGATTAAAAAAAAAAAAATTACTGAGAAGTTAAAAGAATAGAAATGTTTTGATCATGATCATCATGATGTGTGTTGAATAATAATTGCAGTTCCGAGCTGCTCGAAAAGCGTCTGAAGAAGTCGGTGCTCAAATAGTGTTGGGAGATAGGCCAATAGAAATAACTGTATGTCTGCAAATTTTGAGCTGCTTTTTTTATTTATTTATTTTTTGTTATATATATAATATTTAGAAATTTTACATTTAAATTTCATTTTTCTTTTAATAGAAATGTGATATGAATTTGTACACGCTGCAGCTTGAGAGGGCATGGAATTCTCTGACATGGGCTGAGAAAGTTAGCTTAGTGACATCAGTTGTTCGTGGGATAACTTCCCCATCTGATATATCTCAGAAAAATATAATAAAGGTTTCACTTTTACCATTTTTGTCTGTCGTCTTTGATCTGACGTACGTCTTTTGACTTGTGCCGAAATTTTTAGGTCGTTCCATGTTCTTCACATATCTAGTTTTTCAGATTCTAGCTTAGCTTTACTTATTTTAGTTTAGCATATATATATATATAATATATGTGTGTGTCCGTAAAAAGCTGCTCTCTTCTTCCCATTCCACATTATTTGTAGGGTTTTATGTCTTTTTTCCCTTTTCCCTTTTCCTCTTTTTATCTGTATTCTACTTCATCACAAAGAACTAGAAAAATATATATCCTCAACTTTCTTTCACAATTATATATAATTAAGTCTTTATAACGTCCTAAAGGAGTAATTAGGTGAAAAGTGTTATAACCAGATCTTTACGATACCATAAAGATTATTATACTTTTTTGATGAACATGGAAAATACAATATTAGTTTTAATCTAAATTTTCTCTTCCTGCAAATAATATTATACATATTGCAGGACCAATCAAGGACAGATATTGATAGATCGTTACAACTCTATGAGCAGCTCAGTTTTTCATACCCTTCACTTCTCCAGCCTCTTATACACGAAAGAGACACTGTAAGTAGTCCTTTAGATGAAAAGTCACAAAGGACATAATAAATAATTCACACTCAAGGGCCGGTGAAATGCACAGTAACATCAAAGAACAAAACAGAAAAAGAAATCTGTCTTGACTATAGTACTGATCATCTCTGAATGCACCATAGCCACTGAAACACACATTAAATTCTCTCTCTCTATATCTATATATATGTGTGAGAGTTTTTCTGATAGGCCAGTATTACATGTAATGTTAGTTTTTGACTGTTAAATCAGATTAAAAATCACGTCATGATAAAAAATACATATAACATATAATTTTTTATATAAATTTAACGGTTAAAAATAGATAACTACTGATAATTATTTTTTCTAATGCTAGAAGCTCCCTTGATATATATATATATATATCCGAACATATAACCCCATAAATGTTTTCACTTTTGTCTATCTAAAAAGTTATCAGTTACCAGTTTTTATTTTTTACTACTGTCCGGTCCCACCACTAAGTGTTGTCTGTGGCTGCATGCATGATGTATATTTGTATGTCAGTATCTAGCGTGGTCCCTTAAGCGTAGCAAAGCTGTGAACAAAAGTAAGAGAGTTGTGGGGGTGATCGGCAAGGGCCACATGAATGGTGTAATCTACGCGTTGGTGTCCGACCAAGGCAACTTGCGCTTCAGAGATCTCGCTGGGAAAACTTATAACAATAAAACCCCAACTTCTAATAACTATTTTTCCAATTATGCTTGGCTCACTACTCTTTTCAAGTCCTTGATTAGAGACACCCTCATTGGCTTCTTCTTGTGGGCATTATATGAGCAGATCATAAAAGGTGGCTTATTTTAAGATCATGCACGATCCACTTATCTGCTTAATCTTATCTTATAGTACTATATATATACACATTCTCCCTTTTTTTTTGGGCACAAAAAGTCCAAAGTGAAATACCAGAATTGGTTTGGATTTGAAAAGTTGCCCTTCTTTTTACCCCTTTTTTTGTATACACGAATGTCTTCTTGTACTACTATAAAGATACCTTGATGTAATAGAGCTGAGTTTTGAGCTTGTATAATGATGAGTTTTCTTTATTTGCAACTTATTAACATGCCATGCATAGGTAAACAAACGTGATTGACATGAATTATTAGAGTTTGATCATTAAGAAAGTGATTGGATATATGACCATGATGAGCAGTAGCCAGTTCCTTTTTACTTTTACTAAGACCCCTTGTCTCTATTGTGAAACTTTCCTCTCCACTTGATTATCTTCATTCCCACACACAAGAAACATCAAACACTGTCAGACTCTTGACAGATCACAACATTAAATAAGCAGTGACAAGTCAATTCCTAATTCTTCAAGCCAATCAAACAAAAAAAAAAAACGGAAAAAGAAAAGAAAGAAAAGTTTATTCATAATTTGGTCTGAGAAATTGGAGGCAGAAACATTAAATAGGTATTTCCTGCTGTGAAGAAAAAGGCGGGTTCAACTTGAAGACGATAACTGGACCGTGACAGAATTGTTGCAGGGTAAAAAAAAAAAAAAAAGTTATTCATGGATAGTAGGGTCCACAAAATTAAAACCACCATACGGTATAATAAGGTGAGAAAGACGACATGTAAAGGAATGGAATGGATTTCGCTCTCTACAGTGGAGTCGCCCCATAAGCATGGGACAGACAGATTTCCACAGTCCACGTGAAAAGGACCAGCTTATAATATTATTCATGAATAATGCTATAGATGACGTTACTATATATATACATACATATATATAATTATATATATATATATTAATTATTAATCTATTAGATCCACGTGAGCAGCAACGGACGAATATTATTGCTCCATAGTTTTTTCTCATCCGTAAGAGAATTGACTATTTGCGTTTGTATTTAGTCATTTGAAATAATGAGGTAATTGTGTGCTTAACGTACATGTAATTTTTAAAAATTGTTGAAGAGTGCATGAAATAGTTTCCAGCTTAATGATCTGTTCTAATAGATTTTTAAAGTGACGCTAAGCTTGTACTGGTTATTTGTATTCAGGTACTATATATATATGGACGCGTTTTTAATAGTTATGTTTTTATCGGTAGTCACTTTTAAATATAAAAATTTGATGACGTACCGTGTTAAAAATCTAATTTCATTAATATTCATTAATTTTTTTGATCAACTATTCAATTTATTACAATATTCAGATTAATATCGTATGGTTAAAACAATACCCATCAATAAATAAATATTAGAGTAATCATTAAAACTACACTCATATATATTTCATCCAAATATATCACTACTACAATTTGGCCAATTTGTAACGAAATTATTTGCGACGACACCAGTCGTCGTAAATATTCAGTTATTTGCGACGATATAACGTCGCAAATACATTTCGTACAACAGGAAAATATTGTCATCGCTAAAAACTCACACGTCGTCGTAAATATGTAGTTGGCGGTAAATGTTGTGTGGCGCTAACATTTGCCGCCAAAATAACATTATTTGCGACGACAAGTCGTCGCAAGTAATTCATTATTTATGACGACATAAGTCGTCGCAAAAAAATATTTCATTTATTTATTGTCCCTCAAGTAAAAAGGGATCATTTTGGCGGTTTCCAAAATTTATTTGCGACGACATTAATACATGTCATCGCAAATACTGATTTTGAATTCCTTTGCTAAAATAAAAGGCGGGAAAATTGGGCGGTTCCCCAAAACTTATTTGCGACGACATTAATATATGTCGTCGTAAGTAATAATTTCAAAACCTGCGTTATAAATATTAAATAATTAAGTTATATTTGTGACGACATGTGTCGTCACAAATAGTTTTATAAGTTACATTTGCGATGACATGTCGTCACAAATCTTCTTTTTTATCGTCGTAAAAAACTCTGTCTATATACCCACGACCAGAGCCTCCTCCTCCAATTTTTCTGATCTATCTCTCTCTCTCTCGGCCTCTCCCCGGTTTTCTGACCCCAAACCCCCAAACCCCCAAAATCTCCATCTATTCTCTTCTAAATCCTCACCAAATCAACATTATGATAAGTTTTAATTGTTTTTTCAGCAAAAGAAGTTTAAAAAACAAACTCCCTGCCGTCGCCGTCAAAGTACGCCGCCGCTGTGTTTTGCCCCCTTAATGTTGCCATTTTCAGCCCTCGTTTTAGTGGGTTTGAACTTTGTAAGTTTCTGCATATTTATTGTATTTTTTAGTTTAAAATGTTTGAGTTTTTTATTGTTTGAATTTTGTATTATGGATTTCAGATTTTGAATTTTGATTTATAGATTTTAGATTTAGTATATAATTTGAAGTTTGGATTATAGATATTGAATTTTGGATTATGAATTTTGAGATTATTGAAATTTGGTATTGAGATTGTTGAAATTTTGAGATTATAATTTGATTTAGATTAAAATTAAAAGTTTTGATGATTATTCTGGGTGGCACATCTTGCAGTTGTGGTGTGCCGAAATCTTTTAAAAGCTTTTTTTTTACAGGTTTGAATTTTTGAATAATAAGAAAAATATGTTGTTATGCTGCCGAAATTTTATCAAAACCTATTAATTTTAAGAATTTCATTAATAAGAATTAATTATAATAATATAAAGTAAATTAAAAATTAATTATAAACATTATGAATGCAATAATAATAGAATAAATTATTCATAAAGTTGATAAAACTTATAAAGTTGAAACATGAACTATAAAATTTTCTTTATGAACGTGACTATATAGTCACAAGAAAATATATTTTTATATGACACAGAGTCACGATGTCTGGCCCAATAGCTACATGCGCCGGCTCTGCAAGAGGATCACAGCCTCCACCTGATTCGATGAGACTCCCGGCACATTGACAGTCAGGTATTATATGCTATAACACAGAAATGATATTTTTTATTCGTCAAACTCTATATAATTAAATTTCGTTATTTTTATTTTCTTACAGTTCCAGAGCCGACACCTCAACGTCGATCTAGTTGAGAGGTAGCTCTAGGTCGAGATATAGTTGAGAGGGTACAAAGAGATGAAAAGCCTTTTGTCTTGTTTGACGAGACCGGTAGGTGGAAGACGATTGGAGAAAACGCCCCATATTTTGACAGTGTTGTCGGCTTGCACACAAGAGATATCTGTGACCCACACTATAACACCTGGAAGGATGTGCCTGAGGAGCACAAAAGGAGGATTCAAAATCGCACGATGATATTTATTTAAAACAAAATTTGTTCTAAAAATTTAATTGTGGATACAATATATAAAATTTATTTGTTAATTTTTTAATGTGGCCCAGGATTAGTTTAACCTCGACTACGACCGTGACAACTGCATCATAAGAGATGTTACTAATTCAACTATGATCATTACTAAAAAAAATATGTTACAAATCAACAAAATCGTGGCAGTCAAAAGTGGTCTAGCTTGCATGGTAGAAAGTCATACTCCCAGCATCATTTCAATAAGGTAATACTAATTTGCATACTTGTTAAGTTTTTGTCACTTTAGCTTAATAATTATTCTAACACATTCAACTTGATTAGGCAAATCCTGAGACCCAGGAGCTAAGATCATTAATTGACAATTGGGGAGACATGCACCGTCATGGGCAGAATTTTGTCAATCTGGACGCGGAACAAGCATTTGTAAGTAATTATTTCTTTTTTCATATTTAACATAACATATTATACTATTTTTATTTCATTTACCTTTGCAGGCTCAGATGGAGGGGAAAGAACCACGCAGATGACATAATCTGTTGACGAAGGTTCATCCACGACGGTCAATGAGGAGGGGATTATGTCCTAAGTCTTGGGCAAGCGCAGAGGACACATTAAGGAAGTGAGACCGACACTGCCACGGAAGAATCGTTCAAGCTCATTATCTGCTTCGTAATCGGACGGGTCATCTTCGGTTCAACCTCTATGTGGAGCAATGCAACATGTTCAACAACCAGTAGATCATGATGGACGTCATGCGCTTGATGAATCTCAACATTAACTTCTTGTCAGTTAACCGTCCCCAACCGTTGGTTCCTCCGCCGCCTGAGCGAAACAGAGAAGATGAGGATGAGGACGACGATATTGCTAATTTAAGAGATTTAAATATCTATTTTTTTTCTTATTATCAATACTTTTTAGTATTTCTTGACTAATTTACTTTTTTAGATTTATTTTATTATTGTGTTGACTATTTTATATTAATCTTTTATTAACAAATATCAATTTTATTGTTAAATTTTCTTCTAATTTATATATTTAATAATTAATATTATTAGGAAAGTACGGTAAAAAAATATTTTTTGCAACAACTAATCTAAAATGTCGTCGCAAATAGTCCACATTACTAGCGATGACACTTTGAAGCCTATGGCCGCAAAAGGTTTTAAAAACTTTTGCGACGACATATGTCATCGCAAATAAGTTAGGACACGTCATCATGAACGACATGTTCGACGGAACATTCGTGACGACTTATTCGCGACGATCATCGTCGCTAATGTATTAGTAACGACATCTCAAAACTATGTCGTCATAAATATATTATTTATGACAACTAATTTACGATAATATATCGTCACAAATATAATATTTATGACGAAAATATAGTTTTTTGCGATAACATTGCATTGTCGCAAATAATTTTTTTGTTGTAGGGTATCTATTGCAATGTTAGATGAACCGTTCGTTTTTCGTTGTGATTCCAGGTGTATTAATGGGCATAGTATGAATCCTGGTAATGCTTTTCTCCACTTCTTTTTAAGGATATTGGTCCTTTTAGGCCCAGTGGCATTGGACCCCGACAAGAAGATAAGCATGACTTACAACTATGTAATATGAAGTAAATACAAAAAATAAACAATTATGTAATGCGCCTTTTAGACATATAGTAAAATGTTATTAGTCGTGTTAAATGTAGGCCTCGTTCACTTCGTGGATTCGAGTTTTCAATTTGAGCTGAGATGTGATATTTTCTAAGAGCTTTTCACTGTAGCAAAAGAAGTTAGATGTGATATTTTTTGAGAATTTTTTACTGTAGAAACTTAAAATTGAAAACTCGAATCGGTGAAATGAACGAGACCATAAAGTATACTACCTCATTTTATAATTTATATATAAATATGAGTATCAATAAAATAATCAGTATGAATCAGTGAATTATTTTTAAAAATTTATTATATTTTATCTGCACTCTCATAAATTTGTTATTTAATTATATAGTGTAATTCTTACTAACGCGTATAAGGATAAACTCTAGTTGACCGCAGAAAAGCGATTGGCGATAGATTGCATATTGGATTAGTCTCATGTAGTCATTCATGCATGGGTTCCAAGTGGTGCTACGTAAGAATAAGTGGGTCCAATAAATACTTTTCTTGTCTCCTGCATGAGGAATATTACAAAATTTTGAGTTGCCACAATTAAGAAGTGTACACATGTCCTAAGTTCGGAAATGACTTTGTTATCTAAAAGACCAAGGAAGTTAAAACAGGAGTTTGAAGATTATGACACCATTATGGTAAAATTACATTATTCGGTCGGCAAAAAGATCTGGTTTTTTTCTTGCCGAGGTTTATGTGACAAATTGGTATTTTGTGATTATGAGTGGTTTTGTTTCACAGGAGTGTCTGTGTGTGTGTGTTCACACATGTACATATCTGATTATGGTGTTAAATTAAAATATCTTGAGACTAAAAGTGGGATAAATCTGTAATAAATAAATATCCAAGAGCAAAGCCATGTCACTAAACACAATCTGCAAGGAGGGTGAAGCAATGTAGGGGTTGTTTTTTAGAGTGTAACTTAAGTGTAGTTTTTGAGTTAAATTTGAGTTATAACTTGAGTTGAAGTTGTAACTTGAATAAAATTGAGTAAAATTGAATAAAGTTGAAATTTAAAAGAATATGAACTTGAATAAAGTTGAAACTCGAGTTGTTTTTTTTTTTAAATTTTTGGACAAAAGAACAACCCCGTAGTAATTGATGATGGTACATCAACTTTCAGTTAAAAATAGGGATTAGAGTTTGTGAACCCATATTGACTTGCAATCAGTCGTTTATTTGTTTCCATTATTATCTCTAATCAACGGTTAGGACAGTTAAGTTATTTGAAGTAAAATATAGGGGTAACATTGTCATATGAAATTGATTTACTTTCATCTAATTAAGTGGTTTTTCAAACTATGGGCGGAACCCAGTTTTCACTACTCTGGATTTTTAAACTTTGCACCGAGTGAGATAGCCTGAAATGGAAACAAAATAAAATATGGTAGCAATTTTGCTTTTAACTATGTAATAAAAACACACTTCATAACAATTCTTTTTCATGAAAAAGTTGGGTCAAACTTCGGAAGGATATTATTCTAAAAGGGCAAAAAAAAAAAAAAAAAAGGAACACTCTGAGAAGTTTCTTTGTTTTCTCAAAAAAAAAAAAAAAATGTGGGCCCACCTCTATCCATTAAGCTTAGCCCAAGAGTCCATTTAACTGGCCCAATTAGTAGTGTTAAGCAATTGGCTAACACTTTCCACTTTTAACATGTCTATTCCCTCCAAAGTTAGTAACTTTCAATTTCATTTTTGCTCCTTCTTCCTTTCGGACTTATTTTGCTCAACGCGATCCCTATCTTCATGAACAAATAAAAAGTGATGAATTCCTTTTTTCTGTTCAATTTTCTCCCTTTTATTCTTTTTTCAATAAAAGAATAGTTACATTTCACTCCAAAATTTTCTTTAATTTTCTGCACGACACTTATTGGGATAAAGATTCTATATTAAATTTCAATTATTTTTCCAATCTAAATAAATGTGTACCAAACCTAAAGTTATATAATAGATTTACGACGCATAGCTATTATGCATTAAAGATTAATGATTGGTTATTAGGGCACTTAATCGCCGCAATCGATGTATTGTTGTCGTCTCTCTGCATGGTTTTCGTAAACTTTTGCTAGGGCATGCACAATTCATAAATCACATGCCTTGAGTTTGAAAGAAGCTAATTATTTATTTTTTCCTAACACAATTTAATCTTTAACTAGTATTTTTTCATGCAAACAGTTCCTTATCAAAATATATATTTCTAAAAAACATACATTAAATATTTAATTTTTTAATAAATATAGATAGTATTAATGTGAGAAAATCATTTTTAATTCATTTCTTTCTATAATTCACCGTCAACAAATTAAGCATTTCCTAGGGCAATGCAAACTATCTTAAAATTAACGAACAGTAGTACCTCCTTATATCACACAAGTTCTATTCAATATTGAAATAATATTAAAAAGTGAAACCAACATTACATTCAGTTTATAACTTGAGAGACACTCGATTGAAAGATTGTGAAATAGAGAAACAAGTCCAAGTAAGAACCTATCCCACTTTTGGTAAATTGCAATAAATGTCAGTTTTTGCACTGGATTTTCGACATTAATTATAAATGTAAATTTTCAGGAGATGCGCAAATAATATCTTATTTATTTATTTTTTTGTTGAATTTAAGGAAAAAAAAAAGTGGAAATGCTCTCAAGATAAGACCGTCTCCTTTTCAAGTCTATATAAGAAGCAGTTATATGACAAATGTATCACCATTGTATTGACTAAAGCTGTTTTCTTTGTGCTATATAAAACGCTCTCCTTTGAGTGGTTTTCACACCACTTTCTCCTTTTCAAAGCACTTTCAATTTCATCCGAACATGGATTCTGCGAGGGTTATGAGTGGCATAGGGCAATCTTCTGATGCTCAAGTACGCCCTTCCATAGACATTCGTATCTTGGTTGTGGATGATGATTCAACCACTCTTGCTATAGTCTCATCTATTCTTCAAATATTTAGTTACAAAGGTACTAGATTTTTTTTTTCTTTAACAAAAAAGATCTAGCAAATCTTTGTTTGTTTTCATATTTATTTTTGTAAATCTGGTTTTGGTTACAAAAGGATTTGGTCGGAAACAGCTAGGATTAATTATTCCCAAGCGTTGTTTCCATGACAAAAATCAAAGGCATTTCTTTGAGACATTTTGATTATTCATTTTTGCCACAGATGATCACTAGATCATCATTCAGCCTTTTCTTATTCGAGTTTGACTTGTCTCGCATATATTTAGCCTTTTCAACATCTATTGCTTATAGATTTGTGCTTGACTTTTGTATTTTAACTCTTTCTCATTCTTTTTCCTTTTACCTCTGATAATGCATTATATAGTATTCCCTTTTTCTTTTGTTTTTCCTTGTCCTCCCCAGATTATGTCTTTGTTAATCTCCTTCTCATGATCATCGAGGATCTATATATGTATGTATGTGTCTATATAGACACACACGGATGGATTTCCAATGGTTATATAATATTATATGAGAGATCTCTTTTGTATTTTCTATTTTTTCTATATTTATAAAAAGCCGAAGTGATAAAGTTCAAAATGTGCAAAGGGAGTTTTCTCAATAATGGAGATTCTTTGCATATATGAAATATTTTGATTTGGCTCTTACCTACTTTAAGAGATTTGTTTTTCTTTTTTTCTTTTTTCGTCTCTTGATCGCTCTTCTCCTTTCATATTATAGCGGAACCTTATTTCTTAATCAATATTTTATTGGCATATTATCCCTTTTTTACTAGATCTCATCTTAATCAATTTATTTTTAGATGTTATCATATTGTACTCATGATCTGGCTAGTGATTTGCTTTACTTGGATTTATATATTTACATTTTTTTTTCTTTTCCTAGATCGATCCAGGAGTTCTATGCTGGCTTATGCTAATGGCATAAGTCTTCTATATAAAAGATATTCACAAGGAATTGAGAAAAACTCTTTTCCACTCCCTCGATATATCTCATTTCAATTTTCCTCTAATTTATGGTTATATATCTAACATAAAGAACATATTATGACCTCGTTCATTTCACCGATTCGAGTTTTCAGTTTTAAGTTTCTACCGTAAAAAGCTCTTAGAAAATGTCATATCAACTTTTTCTACTACAGTGAAAAGCTCTCAGAAAATGTCACATCTCAACTCGAATTAAAAACTCGAATCCGCGAAGTGAACGAGACCATATGATTATACCCTCTCTCATTAATTAGTACTTTTTCTTTACTTGATTAATTAACATGTTCCGTCCATCAGTACTCAGCGCGCGCCCACACATACATACATACACACACACACACACGCACATATATATATATATAATATGTATAGTTTATATATACCATTAACTAATGATGATCTTTCTCTGATCTTGCCTTAAATTTCAGTTGAGACTGCGAAGAACCCTCTGGACGCATTGGCAACTCTCCGAATGCAAAGCGGGTATTTCGATCTCGTGGTCACGGATTTCCACATGCCTTACATGAATGGCTTTGAATTGAAAAAGCAAGTCGACAAAGAGTTTAAGCTACCTGTTATATGTGAGTACCATTTGCAGTACTCGTAAAGTACCATATTCCGTACACATTTTTTTTTCCCTTGTGAGAATATATTCACGTCAAACATTTTTTTGTTTTTGTTTTTGTTTTTTTTGTTACGATTGCGCAGTGATGACGGCTGATGACCAAGAGAATGTGATGCTCCAGAGCTTGGAAAGCGGAATTGCACTCTTCATACCGAAGCCTGTGAACCCAACTGACCTGAAGGACTTATGGCAATACGCGGTTAGGACTCAGAAGGGCAAATCTGTTGTGATTGAGGAGATAGGAAGCAACCCCATTATTCCTCCTGCATTTGATGATGATGATGATCTTCAAGGTCATCAGTCGCCTTCCGGGCCAGGGAGTTCTTGCTCGTCTGGGAATGCGGGCTCTTCGGCCACGGCGGGCGCTCTGATCCCGAGGAACCAACCTGGGAATAAGCGAGGTGGCAGATCGCCGCCACCAAATGATAATGGCAAAAATAAGGGATCAACTTCGACAAAGAAGTCCTGCTGCAGGCCGGAAAACAGGCCGGCCGGTACTACTCCAGGACGCGGTCGCAGGCCGAGGAGGCCCAAGGTGGTTTGGACTAATTCGCTTCACAATCGCTTCTTGCTTGCCGTACAGCATTTGAGCTTTGACAGTAAGTGTGAATTTCGTTGATTTGCCCTTTGGTTGATTCATGTACAAAAATATTAGTGGGCGTTTAGTTCATAAATTTAGAATTATTTTTAATTTATGTGTACAAAAAAATATTATAATAAATTACAAATTATTATTCAAATCATGATATGAATACACTAATCAAATGCTTAGTTATTTCATTGTTTTGTTTACTTATTGATATATATCCGTGTGTGTTTTTACTGTTTTTCCAGAGGCTGTTCCTAAGAGGATTCTTGAGTTCATGAATGTGCCTGGCTTGACCAGAGAGAATGTCGCTAGTCATTTGCAGGTAATTATAATTTCTCACTGGAATTTAATCATTTATGTCTTTGATTATTACAGTACTAGAAACAATAGTGATTATTGGGGCATGTGATCTCTCTTAATTTTTAAATTTTGCCTTTTGTTCTTATTAATATTTTTTGTTGTGCCTCCATTTTATATATGTAAAACGTTAAACCGTGTCTCTATCTAGTAATTAAAATATATTATCGTGCCCTTATTGAATTACAAAAAAAAATTATAATAAGATCTCCACTCAATAATATTTAAATAGAAATTGTCTTTTACTTTTTCAAAATTTTAGTTGTGCACCTATTTTATAAGAAAAATTATAACCGTGACCTATTAAATAATCGAAATATGTTATTATGCCCCTACTTTATAATCGAAATATGTTATTGTGCCCGACAAATTATAGTTGTGCCCTACTTAATAGTTGAAATCTCCATTCAATAAAAACTATCTCTAATTTTTTTTTTTATAGTGCCCCGCTGTAAAAGAAAATTTTTCTACTCTACCATTGACTCGAATTTTACAAGATTTTTTTCCTTTTTATTTTTTGGACATATTTTGGTTTTTCCCCTTGAAAGCATAGGTTAATTGCATTTTGAGAAGTAAATAATTTGTTTCTTTTTCGGATATACACACTATTTTTCCATGATAAATAAGAATTCACAAATACACACTTTCGGATATCCGGTATATTACAGCAATATTCTCTTTGCCATGAAATAATACATATGCAGTTAGAGTATAGAATTTCATACTGATTAATACTAAAAAAGACAATGTCGTATCATGTTTAATTCTATAATCGTGCTAAAAGAATTCCTTGATCGGATTCTGTTTACCAATATTGTATACTATCAGTGTACATTTTTGGTTATGTTTCTTTAATATTATTCCACTCAAATAATAGTTAATAATGCCTTGACTCGCAGAAATATCGGCTCTTCCTGAAAAAGGTTGCGGAGAACGGTACGTCGGGTGCTTCAAGGATGTTGGCCGACAGGATCTTGCTCCGGTCGAGCTTCGCCTCCGGCTATCCGATTCAGATGATGTTGCAAACTGCGCAGCAACTCTACCCTCAACTTTCCAGGCCATCTCAGCAATCGTTGTTTCCACCACCACCACCACCTGCACAACAATCTCAATCTCAATCTCAATCTCAACCCAACAACGGCAACAATATCCCATCATCAGCCGGACCAGTCGGAATCTCAACCCTACTCACCAACCACCAACCGGCCCCGGCGAATGTTGTGCAGCAACCACTGCTTGGTGCTGCCAACGTCAACGCTGCTGCTACTAGTGGAAATGTTGTTGCTAGTACTGGTGGGCCTAATACTTCCTATGCCTTTGTGAATCATGGCGGAAACAACGGCTTCTCCGTCGGGGTGAACCCGATGCAAGCATGGCAGCAGCAGAATCAAGCGAGAGTGGGACCTTTCGCCGGTACCACTTATCCGTCCAACAACAATAGTACTCCTGGTACTGTTGGGAACAATGTGGCACCTGCTAACAATTATGTGGCACCAAACAACTCTTCTGGAATTCACATGATCGGGGGTAACATGGCTGGACACAATCAATTACCGGCCAGTGTCGGGGTTCCAAATGGAATCAACGGTACAGGCGGCCGCCGCCTAATTGGAATGAGGAACGGCCCCGGGCCTAGTGGCAACATTATGAATGGTGTGCCAGTGGGAAATATGGGGAGTGGTAATGTTGGCTATGGTCAAGCTGGTGGAGCTGGGGCCGCTTCTGGTGGGTTTCAGGGTGCAAACAACCCGCCGGCCGCACCGCAGGCACCGCAAGTTTTGCCCAACATCGACCATCGGCAACAGAATGTTGACAACGGATCGCTGCCTCCTCCTCCGCCCCCGCCACGGCCGCAATACCGTTTGGCGAATTTGGGAAGAGAAAACCAGAACAACAACGACAACAACAATGCTGATAATGAGCTAGGCGATGTGGTGGACAACAATGATCCGGCTTTTGGATCGGGCGGTGTTTTCCTGAATCTGGACAACCTTCCACCACCCAATTACCAGGCTTTGATTGAAGACATCCCTTCTGACTTATCTGATATCTCCTTTGAAGAGGACAATGATCATCAAGTCAACACTCCAACAAACCAAGTCCAGAACCCTGATCCTCTTGCTGCTGGCCCTTCCGTTGTCCAGGAAAATGCCCCCAATCTCGAACAATCTCTTGGCCTCCAGGTACTATATATCACACCATATATATCTCTACATATCCAAATACTTTCTTTTATTTTGCCCAATCTTAATAGAAAAAATAGTAGCTGTTGAAAGTGTTCAAAATATATTGATAGATATAACCCTAAAAAAACAAAAAAAACAAAAAAACAAAAAGTATATAATTCTACTTATAAATAACAACTATTCAGTTTTTATTTTTAAATTATCATATTAATTGTCATAAAGTATTAAGGTGGCCATGCTCTTAGATTGTTTACTGCTGCAGTTTGTTTATAATTATATGAGCACTAGTCACAAACCAACCTTTAGCGAAACCCTAATAATATTTTCATATTCTCCATCACTATTGGTGCTAGTAGTACTACTTACAGATTATTACTTACTATATATATCTATATATACATATATTTATATTGTGCGTGCAGAGCACTGAACAAGCACTGCT
>NW_010366029.1:48083-68551 GCF_000414095.1 Morus notabilis
TGCTGAACCTTGGTGGCAACGTATTTCCATCTGCATCCGAGAACTATTTTCCGAGCTTTGTCATCCCTAATCAGCTGGCAAGTATCCTCTCTCTATGATCATCAAATTAATATATGAAGATCACAATTTGTAAAATCTGAAATGGGGTTCTCTATACAATATTATATATGTGTGTGTATATATATATATATAGATATCAGGACATGCACAATTACGTCTATGTTTAAGCCCAAAACAATATTCTGATACGCTTGTATATATGTGTGTGCAGCAGCCACGCATGATCGACGATCTTACTGACCCATTCCAGCTTATGCATATCGCAAATATGCAACAACGTGATGTAAGATAACTTACATATAAAATTTTTGATGTTCAAAATCTTAAAAAATCTCTCGCAAGTCGTAACCAATAATTGTGGTTTTAAAATATTGCAGGTCGACTGGGACGAATTTATGGATGCCATGATGGAGGATGATTAATTTGGAGGGAGTGATAAGAGAACCTCACAAATATCTAAAACCAATCCTGCCCGGAAAAGCACACAAAGATAGTAGATTGGATTAAGATATTCTGTAGTTCTAATATTTGGTCTAGTTAAGTCTTTGAACGATTTGAGTTAAGTTTGTTTAAATTTGCTGAAAGACCTTTGGTTGTAGTTTTTATAATTAATAGAGTTTGCTGTGTACCAGCGCTTGGAACCTAAATAGCTATTTTATCGTAATATTTCAGCATTTTTATATATCCCTTGTTATTATTATAATTTTTGGCTTGCAGATTTAATTTGTTTCGTTATTCTCTCTCTTAACAGATTTAGTTTTGTTTAGTATTATAATTTTACGATAAAATTGCTGAACATAAGTCTCATCAATATTTACCCATTTACTTTTAATTAATATCTTTTTAACTAATATGGTTATTTGACTAAAAATGATATTAATCAAATGTATAAAAAGTAAAAATTTAGACCCATACACTCTAAGAGGTATTTGTCTCATTTCTTCTAATTTTATTCATGGAGTACCATATTTTTTTCCTTGAAAAGCACGTGTTCTAAACTGTTTTTTGTTTTTCAATTTTTAAAATGATTTTAACATCCAACTTTTCTGTATTTTAAGACACAAGTTTTTTGTTTTCGACATTTTGTTTTTTTTTTTATAGAATTTTTCAAGCATAACTTTTTTATTTTTAGAAAAACACGTTTGCAAAAACTGCTCGTTCTTTTGTATTCTAAGTTTTGAAAATTAATTGACGTTTCAAACTTTTCTGAAATTTAAGATACAAGTTTTTTGTTTTCATTTTTTTTTTCAAAAATAATTGCTTTCAAATTTTTGAACTATTATTTTTTATGTTTTCAATATTCTTTAAGTATCATATTCTTATTCATGCTGTTTTCCCCTGAAATACATGTTTGCTAAAACTGGGTTGTTTTCCAATTTTTTAAAATGATTGTTATATTACACATCCCACTCGATTTTTCAAATGCTCCTTTAAATTATAACTTATTCCCGCAAAAAGACGTCGATAAAATAACACAAAAAGGAGAAAAGCTCGATATTGATAATCTTATTATTATTATTATTGTTATTATTATTATTGCTTAACTAATTCGTTCTTATTTCTCACTTCTTTAGCACAATTCATACATTTCTAAGGCCGAGAAGTTTTGAAAGTCAAAGCTTTAAGATGGAAGAAGAACAATTAGTTATAGGTGGTGCTGAAACTTTGGACGGGTCGCTCGCGACTACTCGAAAAAATTAAATTTGTGCCCTTTGCTTGAGCCTGCTCGCCCGAAAAATTCTGGCTGCCCACCCGAATTTGAAGTCTTCCTTGAACGGGCTTCGGGCAAGTCTTGGCTGCCCGAGCCTGCCTGAAAGTGCCCAAATTTTTTATATATTGTTTTAATTTTTATAATATTGTATATATATATATTATATAATATTATTTATACTTTTATTTATTAATTTTTAAATTTATAATTCATAATTGCCTCGTTATAAACCTTTCTAAGAAAAACTCAATTGGGATAAAAACTTGGTAAGTAAAAAAGAGTGCAATCATTTTGTGATGAATTATAAATTTTATAAAATTACAAAGTCTAAATATACAATATTACAATTACAATGTCTAAAGCAAATAAATATTTACAAATTACAATTTAATTTGAAGCTGAAGAATTGTCTTCAAAATTAAATGTTAATATATTAAATTAATCTATCCATTCTTGGCTTGCCGGTAAAATTGTATCTTATAAACGTTGATCGGCACGATCTTAATCCTTAATACACACCGAAGCTTCAACAATATTCCTTTACAATATGTTTCGGTGTTCCTCAAGTATTCATCCAGTCGTACTGAAGGCTTGTTCGGTTGAAACAGTGGAGATTGGGATCGAAAAAATATCCATTGCCAATCGAGTTAGGACTGGCTAAGTTAATGCTCGTGTCCTCAACCATTGAACTAAATCAAATACTTAGCTACTATCATCGACTACTAAGCTCTCGCTGAGGTACGCCATAAGCTCGTTGAAGCCGCCGCCACCACCACCTCTTGATGAAGATCCACTCCCAACTTCTGTTTGAGTCTTTTTCTTCTTCTTTAACCTGAAAACATTCATGAATGAATGCAGTTTTTCATCTTTTTGTTGCGGTTCCTGTACTCGACAAGTGGTGTTTCTAAACCTATTCTCATAAACACTATAGAGAGAAAATATTTTTTCTTTTATTTTAGGAAATTGGTTAGAATAATCGATTTCTAAAAATACACCTAAGTTTTCTAAATCTTCTAATTTTAACCTAGGATAAAAAATAGTATTGAAACCATACAACATTGGTAATTTAAACCAATATTTTTTAAATTTCTTTTCCATAAAAGCGATAGGAATTCCTAAAATGGGGTCCTTCCTAAATAAAATACTAATTCTTAAAGTTCACCTAAAGCTAAAGGTGATGTTGGGTAATATGTTCCACTAAGTTTTAAAGTAACTTCATGAAAACTACCTAAAAATTTACACAAAGTTTCGGCAATTTGCTAATCATATGGGTCTATATGTCATACTCCTAATTTTGTACTGATATAGTTTATTATAACATCCTTATAGGGGAGGCATTATTGAAGCATTATATAAATTGAGTTCCATCTTACATGCATATCTAGGGCTAATACTCTAGGAGTTAGATTTACTGCTTGTAAGAACTTAAACCAATCTTGTTCTCTTTGATTACTACCTTGAATCCATGCAATACTATCTCTAATTATTTTTATATGAATAGTCATTGATTTTAAACCGGATTTTACTACTAAATTAATTACATGGTATGCACAGCGTTGGTGAAATATAGTACCATCACTGAATAAACTTAAATCATTTTCAAAATATTCAATTGCTTTAATATTTACATTAGCATTATCTAATGTTATAGTCATCACTTTATCCCTTAATCTATATTCATCAATGACATTTAAAACCTAATATTCTCTTATCTAAATCGAAACCTTTGAAGTAATGTTCGGTTATAGATAAATAATCTTTATTGGCAATGGCAGACTAAATATCTGTTGTTAACGCAACGTAACTGCTAGTAGAGTGTAAAATGTTGATTAATGCTTCTTTTTCTTATTTAAATAATTTTAATAAATCTTTCCTAAGAGTAGTTTTTGAAAAAAACTGTACATTAGGATTGTGTACAATTTTAATATAACGGTGTCAATTAGGATGCTCGACAAAACTAAGTTGCTGATCTAATGATGTTATCATTCACGCAACTTTCATACGATCTACTTACTGATCGTATTTTCAAGTGGTTAGACCACCGGTTGTGCGATCAAATGATAATTGTGTTTGGCGGAGTTTGGATCCTCCGGTTTGGCCACGCTTTTGAAGACACTTTTTGAAGTGTCTTCTCAAGTGTGTCGTGCCATGAATAGTATCACATTGTAAGAATGACAATATTTACATTGAGCTATGTGTTTAGTGTTACCGTCATTGTTGACCTCCTTTAGGACGTTGAAGTGCTTCCAAACTGTGGAGGTGCGCTTGTATTTTTTCTTAGAGGTTGCAACACTTGCAGTAGCACTTGCCTTTCTACGCCCACCATTGCGACCACGACCTCTACTATATCCACCACGGCCGGGATTTGGAATTGGACATTGTTCCTCGGGTGCTTGTGTTTGTGATTCCTGCGTAGCATAACCATTAATAGGAATTGGACTTTAGGGATCAATGGAATTATCACCATAACCAAAGGATGCCATTATAAAAATGAAATTCTACTAAAGTGAGAGAGCTTGAAGTTGAAAAGAGTTTTGAGAGCTTTAAGACTTGAAATGAGAGCACTTTGAGAGAGAGAGCTTTAGGATTTTGTGTGAGCTTGTGGAAAAATTATGAGAGAGATTTGAGACAAAAGTGAGATAGAGTGAGAGAGAATGTGAGTAATGTTGTGAAGAAAATGTTTGGGGGAGGGAGGTATTTATAGGAAAATTTTTGGATTAAAAAAATCAAAATTTCCCCCACATTTTTTAATCCAAAAGCTAGTTTTTTATTGGGTGGATCGGGCTTCGAGCGGCGGTTCGGGCTTCTCGGGCAACGGCTCAAAAAATAGCCGTTGAAGTTACGCTTTCGGGTCGGCAGTCGGGCCGGGCATCAACGATAAAAAAGCTAGCCGTTGGGCGGGCACTCCGGTGGGCGTTCGGCGGACATCAGGTAGGGGGTTTCAACAGGTGGCGGGCTTGGTTCAAATAGGATATTT
Source organism: Morus notabilis (assembly GCF_000414095.1). Lineage (NCBI taxonomy): Eukaryota > Viridiplantae > Streptophyta > Magnoliopsida > Rosales > Moraceae > Morus > Morus notabilis. The sequence continues at coordinate 52,832 of NW_010366029.1, forward strand.
TCGGGCTACCCGAGCCCGAGCCCGACTCCTAGGCTGGACGGGCAGACATAGGGTCCTGCCTGCCAAGTCCGAAAAAATTCAGGCTTCAGGTAGGCATGCCGTCCAAAGTTACAGCACTAGTCATAGGCGTGAATATAGAATTGAAAAAGAAAAGAATGAGCTATGAAGAAAGGTATTAAAAAAATCAGACAAGAATGACGGGACGAAAAATTTGCCAGAGTGACTATCTAATAAAGTGAAATTGGTAAAATGATCTTTTCATTTTTGTAAAAAACGACCACTCGTTCATTCTTTGTTAAAAGTATTATATGTTCCTAATTGTTCAGTAGACATTTTGCAAATAAAATTTTTTAAAAATTATTTTACTAATAAAACTTTTCTATTGAGTCATATTTACAAGGAGGTTAGAAAGAAAATATTGATGCGGTGTCTTCTAACAACTGAAAATACTGTCGGATAATTTGACAGGGAAAATGGAGAGATGATTTGGGTTCGTTTTAGGCTAACAACTGAAGGATTTTGATTTCAAAAAATTTTCCTCTAATAGTTATTTTCCAATGAAGAGCCAACCATACTAAGCAAAGAGAGTCCAAATTCTCAAATCGAGGTTTCTCTTACCAATCTGATCATCAACTTTCCCTGTATATCTCCATTTTTTCAAATAAACAAAAAAACTAGCCGTTAACAAAATCTACATCATATATAATAGGGCTCACTATAAAATAGATCGTATATTATCTAATCAAACCAAAAAGAGAGTTGTAATCTTTTTGAGATTCTTCATCAAAAGCAAAAGCTGATTGAGGTAAAAAAAAATTTGGCATTCCAATCCAACTTAGCTAAGATTCTTTTGTAGATATATTCTGAAAATATGAGCCCCGAACGTTGTGCTGCTTGCAAGTATTTGAGAAGGAAATGTCCTCCAGAGTGCATTTTATCTCCTTATTTTCCTCCAAATGATCCTCGAAGATTTGCTTGCGTTCATAGAATCTATGGTGCTAGCAATGTCGTAAAAATGCTTCAGGTAATAAATATATTTATTTATTTTCTAGTTTAATTTTATATTATGTTTCTTCATTGACATTTGACATAGCTATCTATATGTATATATATAGGCATTTGACAACTATATAATAGTTCTAACTTCCTTAGTTCCTTTTATCTAAAAGAAAAGATTATTCTCATGTCTCGATCGAAATCTAGGCCCTTTATATATGCTGTTTTGGTCTTTTGTTGAAATTCTTATTTTTTGACGGTCAAGTTTTTTTTTTTTTTTTAAATAAAAAATGTATGCAGCTTTGATTTTATTACTTATTGAATTTAGACAATAAAAAAAAAGGGAGAAAGAAGAAAATAAGCCAAAACTTGAGATGAATTAAAATTAATAGGCCAATAGTTTACATAAGTTAATAAATATGCCAAATTACTGTTTTCGTCTATAACTTGTCTGGTTATGAACCATAACTTGATAAGTTATTGTTCATAATTCACGGTTTTTGTCCATAATTTGTCTAGTTATGAACCATAACTTGACAAGTTTGTTCATAATTTATCTGATTATGAATCATAACTTGACAAGTTGTGGTTTATTAATTTTCATAACTAAAAATCGGCCTATATACTTTCTTAAGCTTTTCATATTGACCTATTTTTTACTATTTCTCAAAAAAAAAATTATATTATGTATATATACAAGTATCGGCCTAGAGTTGTTAGAATAAGTCCACTTTTCTATTTATTTTCTCCTACAACACATTAAGAATGACCGTTAATGTACTAAAAACATTGCAATCGACTATTTTTTTTTTTTTAAATTCTGTTCGCCAAAGAACAAAATTTACATACAAAAGTTTACCATTTGTCTAATATATGTCTGTTTTTTTTTTTTTTTTCAAACAAATTTAGCAACTAAAAAGTCACGATCTCCGAGCTCGAGCAGCAAACTCTCTGTATTTTGAGGCACAACGTAGAATTGAGGACCCTGTGTATGGCTGTGTTAGGATTATTACCCAATTACATCAACAAATACACAATGCAGAAACTGAGCTAGCAAAAATGCGAGCCGAGATTGCTCTCAAGGGTACTACTTCCACTGCTACCATTGGTCATCTACAAGGATACCATCACCATCATCATCATCATTATCATCTTTATCATCATCATGATCATCATGACGATCAGCTGCTTGAAATGGAGTGCGACCTATACAGTATTCTCTCTCAGGGACAAAGCAGTGTTGATCAGCAATCTCATTTAATAGGCCATGCAACTAAAGGTCCTTGGCTAGTTTAGAATTAATGCAGCACTCATAGATTTGAACGGAAAATTTAAATATAAATTTAATTTTTTTTATTATATAAAACATTTGAAGTAAAAACAAATAAATTCATACACATTTCAACGACATCTACTTTAGTTTACATGCTTTTACATTTGTTTTAGTTTTTGTTTTTATTCCAGCAACCTCTAAAGGCCCGTTTGCAATGTGGGTTCAACTTTGATTTGAACCGGAATTCAAATTTTGTGAGACAAAAAACGTTGTAATATAACTTTTTAAATTCAAAATTTTTTTTATGAGAGACAACACATTATTTAAACTGGAATTAGAGTTTTTTGAGCTCATCCTCCAAACACATCCTATAATAACTTTAGAAATTCAACTTTTATGTTCCACAAATTTAATAGTTAATTTTTTTAGTTTTTATATTCTGTGTATATTTTTTTTCTTTTCTTCTAAAATCGTATTGTTGTAAATTACAATTACCAATACATTTTATATTCAAGAAAAAAAGAAAAATAAAACAAAAAAAGATTAATCTTGACAAATACTTTTGAAAGTACATGAATCAAAATTTTTATCTTTTACCCTTAATTTATCTTTTTTAGTTAAATAATTATACTAATAAAAAAATATTTATTAAAAATAAAAGATAAAAATTCATACTCATGACTCCTCCAATAATTCTCCATTTTTCTATATAAAAAATAAAGAACACAAAGGTCCATGTGTATGTCAAGGCCCAAGCGTTTATAATGGTGCGGGCCTTGAACCCGAGCACGGTCCAGCCCCAATATATGAGAAATGAAGATGGAGATGTATACGTGTGTCCGGACTTCTTTTCTCTGACGGAAATAGTAGAGAATACGTGGATACGAAAAGTTTAAGAAAGTATATAAGTTAATTTTTAGTTATAGAAATTAATAAGTCATAACTTATTAAGTTATAGTTCATAATTAGATAAGTTATGGATAAATTTATCAAGTTACAGTCAGATAAATTATAGATAAAAATATGTCATAACTTGTCAAGTTATGGTTCATAACCAGACAAGTTATGAAAAAAATAGTAATTTGATCTATTTATTAACTTATGTAAACTATTAGTCTATTAATTTTAATTCATCTCAAATCTTATCTTATTTTTCTCTTTCTCTAATTAGTACTCCCACAACTCCTGAAATTTATGTCATTTAAAAGTTTAGCAAAAAATAAAAATAAAAAATAAAAAACTTTTACGGTACATATATTTAAAATAAATAGAAAAATAAGATTAAATAAAATAAAATAACTTAAGACTAGGCATTGTTAATTGTTTTCATATGTATTGTTAATTGTTTTCTTCTTTTTATTTAATAAGAAATAATATAGGAAAATCTGAGACAATATCAATTATTTCAATACTGAAAATTTCACCGAACTTATTCGAATATTAAATTTTACTTTTTTTTTTTTTGAAAAAGGGAAATTCTACTGAATTATGGTACGGATTCCGACGATTATGATCCACAGGGATGTTATTAAATATCAACAAGATGTAAAAATGTGCACTGTACTTCACTAACTTATATCAGCCTTTGGTGGGCCAATTTTATATTAATACATAAAGAAGGGGACCTTTCTCCAATTTCCATTTTTTTACGGAAGACTCGGGCAACTTTTATAAATTCAAAAACTAAGAGGGCTCTCCAGCCATTGAAAACATTGGATTTCCTATCAAGTGTACTCACGGGCTCTCCGCTTTAGGTCAAACCAAAGAAATATCTGAAAACCCTCTTTCGCATTTTAGGGTTTTGAAGTTTCGTTGCTTTCGAATCGCTACGATTGAGAGAAGGTAAATCTACAGAAAACAATATTTCCTATTTGATTGCAATTTGTCAGATTTTATACCTACTTTACGTTTTTATCTCTGAAAAAAATTTGTTGATTTTCTGTTTGGGTCCCGAGAAAATTTGGTATCTGGCTCGCTTTTCATTTCTCGTTTATCAGTTTATATGGATCTGAAGTCGATATTATGTTTGCTTTATTGTAGATCTGATATTCTCGTCTCCATTCCGATCCAGAATTTTGTAAGTGCCTGTTTTTTTGTTGTTAAATTAGAATTTCTAGTCTATTTTCATGGAAAGGTTCGATCTTTTTTCCATGTTTTACTTCATCAGATTTTTCGGCGAATTTGGAAAATTTTAACTCATCTTCTTCTTTAGTGTTAATTCTCCCTAATACTTCGAATGGATTTCACTGCGTCGTCATGTGGATTACTTGTTTTTCCCTTATGCTTTAACAATGGTGTTCTTTTATACCCTTCTCGTTTCAAATTAATTTTTGTCATCATACAGTGTATATAGATCTCGTTTGAGAAGCTGGTACATTTTTACAGTAATCTGGTGGTGTTATACGAATAGTTTATCGGGATTAATAGCATGTTGCTTTAGTTGACGTTTAAGTGGTCTGATTTGTTTTTCCCTCTTCTCATTGGAAATGGGTTCAAATATTAGATGTGTATTTTTTCTCTGAATGAAATATATCATGTTATTCTCTTCGTTCAGGAAAAATGAGGCCTATCTTCTGTGGAAATTTTGAGTATGATGCTCGGCAGTCGGACCTGGAACGTCTTTTTGGAAGATATGGGAAGGTTGATAGAGTGGATATGAAGTCTGGTGAGTTGTCTTACTGGATCGTATCGGTATTGTTACTATAGTTGTATCGACGTGAAATTTTTGTGTGTTTTTGGTTTATAACCATGGCTTTGATGTAAAGAGTGAACCTGCTCGGTAATCAATGCAAAGTGCAATATAAATTTTGAAGCTTAGATGAATAAAACTGTTGCGGCTGCATGCCACTTCAATCTGGCCTTTACAGCCTTGCTTGTTGCCTAGTGTGGGTGAAGGTAATGTAGATTGTGGAAGTTTGGGGTTTAAAATGGTGCTATTAGAAGCAGATGTAGGATTTTGAGGGACGGGTATCTTATTATATTGTATATGATTGTAGATTTATTATTTCTCCGTTCAGGGTACTCTTCCTATACGTAAAATGGTGATTTAAGTTAATATTCGCTATATATGTGCATATAGGAAGCAGTGATGTAATATACAAAAATGACTATGTTAGGGATATTAAATTCGTGAGCAAAAAATACATAAAAGTAAATAATATAGTAACCACTTCACGAGGAGCAGGACTATGTTAGGGATATTAATTTCGTGAGCAAAAAATACATAAAAGTAAATAATATAGTAACCACTTCACGAGGAGCAGCGACTGCATCCTACGACAGCAAGGAGACTCAGCTGGGGCTAATCCACATCTGTAAATGAGGCAGCTTCCTCTACACCAGTGATTGTACTTGCACCTGAAATCATCCAGAATACATGTCGGAGATATAGCCATATTCTTGTTGAGTTTTGCCGGGGGGTCAGGAGATATATAAAAAAAAAAATGTTTTTTTGAAGCATAAACCCCCCATACTCAACATTTTCTTTGACGCAGGATTATCATTGGATATCCATATTCTTCCGGGCTAATGGATGGGCTATTCAGAATTCCGTTTCTTGCTTGTGACGAGCTTCCTCTTTTTGTTTTCAAGAAGAGTCACTCTGATACGCGAAATGCGATGGCACTATCATCCCACATTTTCCACAGACACCATTGACTTTCATTCCTCATGAATTTTGCCCAGCCTTCAGTTTCAGACATGTTTCAAGTTTGAAACATTGCCAACCTCACAGCAGAGGCAGCAGATTAGATGGAGAAGGCCCACTCTTTTCATTGACCCACAATGAGACATCCACTTTTGGATTGTTGTTCCTTGACATCACTTAATTTACTACAGAAGGTCTGTTATTAATTTACTAGTGACTTGGTTTAAGATTTCCTAGAGGTTGCCAAACTTTTTATTTCTAGGATAGGATCTTAGGCGGTTTGCATGTTGCTGAGGGAAGAAGTGTCGTCTCTAGTAAAAAGAATCTTTCACGGGAGAATTCTTACCTTTCTTTTCCCTCGTGAACAGATGAAAATTGTGTTAACTTGGGCTCTTTTGCTTTCTTAATATACAGGATTTGCCTTTATTTACATGGAGGATGATAGAGATGCAGAGGATGCTATCCGGGCCCTTGATCGGAGAGAATTTGGTCGAAAGGGACGCAGACTTCGTGTAGAATGGACAAAGGTAATCTTTGCTTTTCTTTCCTTTCCTTTTTCTTTGGCTGTTTTTTTGAATAGAAACTTAACTCTTTAATGTCTTTGTTACTATTTCAGCAAGAACGTGGCATTAGAAGGCCCGGTGGGTCTAAAAAATCTTCAGCTAATAATAGACCGTCAAAGACCTTATTTGTTATAAATTTTGACCCATATCACACTAGGACCAAAGATCTGGAGAGACATTTTGATCAATATGGGAAGATAGTGAGCGTAAGAATTAGAAGGAACTTTGCATTTGTTCAGTACGAATCACAGGAAGATGCTACCAAAGCGTTGGAGGCTACAAACATGAGGTGGATATTTCTAAATTTCTCTCTCTCTCTCTCTCTCTCTCACACACACACACACACGCGCACACATTTTTTAAGTCTGCAGAAACATTTCCTCCAACCCAAATTAGAGAGAAAATTTTTTCTAGTTGTGATGTATGTTTGTCGAAATTCACCTGTCTGGAATAGCATCTTTTAGACTGATAGCTGTTATAAAAGAATTCTTAATGTTCAATTAACATTCTGGTTGTTTTGCTTTTGATATTGATGTGCAGCAAGTTGATGGATAGAGTTATTTCAGTGGAATATGCAGTACGGGATGATGATGAAAGGAAAGACGGATATAGCCCCGATAGAAGTCGTGATAGGTCACTAGAGAGAGGTCGTGACAGAAGACGTTCCCCGAGTCCGTATCGAAGAGAGAGAGGTAGCCCTGATTATGGCCGAGGCTCCAGCCCTGGTGCATATCGGAGGGAGAGAGGTAGTCCTGATTATGGCCGTGGTCGTAGCCCAAGCCCCTATAAGAAAGAGAGGGCTAGCCCTGATTATGGCCGTGGCCGCAGCCCAAGTCCTTATAGGCGAGAGAGGGCTGGCGCCGACCATGGCCGTGGCTCCAGCCGCAGTCCAAACCGAAGGGAAAAGGTGAGTGCTGACCGTGGCCATGGTCCTAGTCATAGTCCATACAGAAGAGAGAAGGTGAGTGCTGACCGTGGGCGTGACCGTAGTCGTAGTCCATATGGAAGGGAGAGGGGTAGCCCTGATGATGGTCGTGATCCTAGTGCTAGTCCCTATAGGAGAAGAAGGGCTAGTCCTGAAAATGGTCGTGGCCCCAGTCATAGTCCTCTAGAAAGAGAGAGGGCTGAAATTGATAATGGCCGTGAACCAAGCCCCAATTCCGTACCCGATCCCAGGGACAGTCCCAATTACGGCGGGCCTGAGAGCCCCATGAATGAGAGGTACCAAAGGTTTGTATTGTCATTGTAATTGAACTAGCATTATTATCATTATCTTTGTGGTTTTGTCAATCTTTCTTTTATAGCATTTGCTATTTATGGTTCGGTCTAAAATACATGCCTTTTGTATCTTATTATACCATTGCAGCTCTCCGCAAGCAGAGGAATGATCTTAACATTGCTCGTGAGAGAAAGGCATTGCCGTTTTTTCTCGGTGACAGAGAGTTGATTGTGTTGTAATCTCCTCTTTATGACTAGAGTTTCGATTTTTAACGTCTCAACCTATGTAGGCCTTCGGCGCTTTGTTAGATGTTATTATAAGATACTTGTCTACTGTAGTTTTTCTGCACAATTTTATGGATTCTTAATGTTCCTTTTCTTCTTTCTTTATAAGAATTATTGTTAGAACTTGTACTTGCTCCTGGGTTGGGCTTGGCTTTTGATTTAATTCATCTCCAGATCATGTCAGAGCCGTTTACTGTAAACGTTGGTATGGTTGCGGATTGGTTTCTGCGAACTCAAAAAGTATCTGTTTGCTAAAAGTCAACCCTAGTCAAACTAAAATATTGGTTTTTATTTTTTATTTTTTTACATAATATTTTCTGCGATTTGGGCCTCTAAATTTGGTCTCGTTGAAGGTAATATGTGCGCTATGACGTTTGGTTATTTTTTTTATTTTGAGAAAATGGTTGAACTTAATTCTTAATTCTTAATTAATACTTTTTTAATTAATATAGTTAATTGATTAGAAAGAATATTTATTAAGAGTAAGATTTAAAAATTGACTCATAAATTTAAAAAGGGGTATTTATCTTTTTTCCATATCTTGTTTGGTTAAACAATTATATTCATCAAAAGGGTATTAATTAAAAGTGAGGGATAAAAATTTAGGAGACGTTTAGTTCATGGATTAAAATTATGAGATTAGAATTATTTTCGATTTATGTGTATTTTGTATGAGAAAAAACACTGTAGTGAACTACGAATCATGATTTAAATTGAGGTAAGAATTCCCCAACCAAACAATCTTTTAGAATTCTAAACTCACGCCCACTGAGTAATTCAACAATTTTCTCTAAATCTGTTCTAAAATAAGTTATTAAAATAAACATGGTATAACAAATCAAATGAATTCCACTATAAAACAAATTAAAAATTACCATTCCATTTGAAAACAAAGTTAAATAAAAACTAGAAGGCATAGTCTTCGTCAACATTGCTTTAATATGTATACTTAGTTCTGTTTTTGACAGCAAAACAAAGGATGCTTCTTGGTCTAAAAACGTTTTCCCGATTCCATTAGAATAGTGAAAGGTTAATGGAGTTTTATTTTGTATTGTTTTGTTTTTTGTTTTTTTACGAGGTTGCTGTTTGGCCGTCGTTTTACATCTCTCTCTCTCAAGTCGTTGTATTTTTGGTCAAAATGTAGGAAGGATGCATTGTATATAGATTCTGTAAATCACAGTGGTGGTTGTAGAGATGTTGTGTAGTGCTAGGATGACACTTGTGACTTGACCTTTTTTTAGCATAATTAGAAGACGGGAAATAGTAGGAAATAGGCCAAAATAAAAAGCTTAAGAAAGTATATAGGCCAACTTTTAGTTATAGAAATTAATAGGCCATAACTTGTCAAGTTATGATTCATAACCAGATAAGTTATGGATAAACTTATCAAGTTATGGTTCATAGCCAGACAAGTTATGGATAAAAACTGAGAATAACTTGTCAACTTATGGTTCATAACCAGACAAGTTATGAACGAAAACAGTAATTTAGCCTATTTATTAACTTATGTAAACTATTGGGCTATTAATTTTAATTCATCTCAAATCTTGACATATTTTTCTCTTTCTCCCTTAGAAGACTCTCATCGTAAGTGATTGTGCCTCATACTTAAATGGAGCCCACCTCTTGTGAGATGTGATGTTAGGGCTAGCGAAAACCCCAAAAAATATATTTACATGAAATGATAATTTTTAGGGAGAAAGAGAGAAATAGGCAAAGACTTGAGATGAGTTAAAATTAATAGGTCAATAGTTTACATAAGTTAATAAATAGGCCAAATTACTGTTTTCATTCATAACTTGTCTGGTTATGAACTATAACTTGATAAGTTATTCACGGTTTTTGTCCATAACTTGTTTGGCAATAAATCATAACTTGACAAGTTTGTCCATAACTTATCTGATTATGAATCATAACTTGACAAGTTATGGCCTATTAATTTCTATAACTAAAATTAGCCTATATACTTTCTTAAACTTTTCATATTGACATATTTTCTACTATTTCTGATTATTTACTCCCTATATATGTTTTTAATTCAACAATATCATTAATCTATCTACTTTATGGTTATTAATATAATATAATTTTAGATACACTCTTTTTTAGTTAGGTGGTTGTGAATTTGTTTAAATGATCTTAGAAGGCATTTAACTAAAAATAAAAATATCATTTTGAGTTATTTTACAGACTTATATGTAAATATAATAATTTGTGGACATTTTTTTTTTCATCTGTTTTAAGATAGAGATATATGTAACTAACTCAAAAACATTTTCGGTTTTTCAGACAATTGTGCTTGGTATGTCAGTTGTCTGTGGGAATTAACTATCTCTATATGAGGTGTAGCCCTTGTAATGCTTACATAGTTTGTCATGGTTTTATACATATTATTATTTGTGTTATTTTAAATAATTGAGTATCATCATAATCTTTTATTTTCTTTTTATTAATTGAATGACGGTTGTTTACTTTTTTTTAATAGAGTGACATAAATAATATTTTTTACCATTTTAACTAGTATTTCTGATTTTTGTTTTTTCTTAGGAAAATAGTAGAAAATAGGCCAATATGAAAAGCTTAAGAAAGCATATAGGTCAATTTTTAATTATAAAAATTAATAGGTTATAACTTGTCAAGTTATGATTCATAATCAGATAAGTTATGGATAAACTTGTCAAGTTATGGCTCATAGTCAGACAAGTTATGGACAATTATGGATAATAATTTGTCAAGTTATGGTTCATAACCAGACTAGTTATGGACGAAAACAGTAATTTGACATATTTATTAACTTATGTAAACTATTGGTCTATTAATTTTAATTCATCTCAAGTCTTGACCTATTTTCCTCTTTCTCCATTTTTCTTATGGCCTTGTGATAGTAAGGAACTGGGCCTCATATTATACTGTTGTTTGATACGAGATAGTAGAGAAGGCAATGAAGGATATGGCATGAATATGATGAAGAATCTCTCTTTGCGTTTGAAATTTAATCGTCGACTATAACAATCGACGTCTTTATACCGAATCCATTCCTTTTGTTTTCTTCGTTGCTTCATTTAAAAATAAAAAGTATCATGCTATAAAATCAACCGTAGAAAAGAATGTTGCCAACATTATGCTGGAGTAAGTAAAACATGGTGCCCTTTTTCTAGAACAAGAGAGCGTGCCCAACAGTCAACAAATAATAAACTGATCAACTCAAAAGCACGATTCGTTCACATTCTTTCAGTTATTATAATAATAAAGATTCGTATATAAAAATGTGTAATTAGTATGACGCTATCAATCTCTCAAAATCAATTTAATTAGGGCACTCCTAAACCGTGGGCGTTTGATTTTCAAAAGTATATAATTAGGGCACCTCTAAACTGTGGACGTTTGGTTTTTTTATCAAGTTCAAACCATCTGTAAGCATGGAAGATAAATAAGAAGGGAGAGAAGAACAAGTGAATTTTAACCATTAAATGCAAAATTCATATAAACATTTGGATTATATCGTGTAAATTAGATTCTAAACGGCACATATAATTAATCGTACAAATTCTGATTATATAGGTTAATAAGAACAATAGGTTTATAATCATATCAATTGTATTAACCCGATTATGAGTAAAGTTAACCTATTTATCGTATTATACTAATGTACGTTTCGAATCGTGTTGTCGTGTCATGATTTAAAATACTACTCTTAATTGGACCAACATTGAAGTTGTGGTTGGGGTCGGGACGGGAGTCTACATTGATGGCGTGGCTGAGGTTTGAGTCGAGACCAAAGGATAGGCCGTGATCGATCTGACCATCCCAATTCTGACTTTAATCCCAACCTTATCCCCCAATCTCGACCCTATGCACACCCCAACTCGTGCCTTCAATCTCAAGCCTGACCTCTACCTCCAAAAAATAAATTGTTGTTTTCTCAGTCAAAAACATAAAACAAAAACAATGTTATCAAGCATTTGTTTTAAAATGAACAGTTGTTTTGGTTTTTTAAATGTTTTAAAAAACGTTTTAGAACGAGTATGAAGTTATCACATATATATATATATATATATATACACACTAATTTGGACAGAATTCTTCAGTTAAAGAGTTAAATTTGGTATGACTTCCTATACTTAACGTTTTTCATCCATTTATTTTATAGAATGATGTTTTAAATAATAGAAAATTGTTTCTTTTTAAATTTCAATTATATTCAGTTCCTTTTTTTTTTATAAAAAAAAGAGATGTATTTCCATGTAACATTACTTGATTTTTTTGAGATAAAGAGGCAAATAGCATATTTTGATACTTTTTTTTTTGAACGGTGAAACATTTTTAAAGTAAACATATTTTTAAACAATTGAAGTAAATAGCATATTTACTGGTAAATAATTTATTTATTTTAATGTAAATAAATTATTATTAGTAGATAAATTATTTATTCATAAAAATAATTATTTACCAATAAATGTGTTATTTAAATCAATCATTTCAAAAAAGAAGCTATTTACTTTAAATAAAAGAAAAAACTTTCAAAATATATAAAGTATGTTCATTTCATGACTCAAATCATATCACTACAATATTATTTCTCATAAAAATTTAAATTTAATTTTTTTATTACAATATTTTACTCTCATAAACGCAACTAAACTCATCAAAAAGAATAAACCCATAATGTCTTACTACGATTTTCAAAGGAAAAAGGCGGTTCGTTCCTTTGTTGGGCCAAGATATTCGCGCCTAAGGATGCTTTGCAGCCCAAATATTCCCACCCATTGAAAAGCAGCCCACAGGGCGGCAAAAGTGGCCTGGTGGGTCCCACCGAATGCAAAACCCAAAACCAATGCTTTTTTTTTTTTTTTTTTTTTTTCCCTTCCCCTTTTTTTTTTTTTTTCAACAAAATTTTTTCCCTTCTCCTGTTCTTTTTCTTTTCAGACAATATGAGACAAAATATTCCTCAGGGACAAACTCACCATATACGCAGTATGCACGAACCCACTATTAAAATTTACAACCAATTTATCCGAATTCCCAAATCGAAAGAACTTTTCAAATTGATCACCATGAGGATAAATATTCAATATTCTTCTTTTCTTCTTCTTTTTTTTTTTTTTTTTTGGTTTTTTTAAAGCATGTCACGGAAAAGGAGACACCAAAATGAGATACGTCTGTACGATAAGGTAACTATGATGGGCTCACGAAGAACGTGTGACTATCCAATCAGCATATTCCACGTAAGCGACCACAAGCAACAGTTGACTCCACTTTCGGCTTTGTCTGATACTATTCCTTTGCCTCATTGAAAGACACTTGTCTAAATATAGGCCTTCCTTGAAAAAGAATAAAGAAATCGTTTTTTTTTTTTTTTTTTGAAAAAGAAAATTCATGTCGTTGGAATATTTGGATATCAGTACAGCTATTCTCCAGAACATGAACGTCACTTTAAAAAAAAAAAAAAAAATTGCAAACAAAGTCTAGTGTGTCTCTTTCTGAAACCCCAAAAGAAGTCTTATCCTTTATAACTTTGTTTTTCTAAGTATTCTTATCTTTTATTTAAATGTTGTATATTAAACTAAATACAAAGTTTGTTAAATTTATTGGAGATAGTGATTCTCTCTATTCCATATGCTCACCTTCAACAAACCAAAAAGAATAAAAAGAAAACGTAAAAGCTCAAAGATTTTGAGGAATATTTAATTAAATAACCTTTACAATATGTTTTTTAAAAATTATGTCCTTGCTAGTAATTTTATCAACAAAAAAGTACTTTTCAACTATATATGAATATATCTATATACATATGTAAAATAATCTATTTCGTAATGCTGCAGTTGCTGGATACTATGCTTTATAAAACTGTTATTTCTTGCTGGATTGTAAAAATTATTTTTTGTTTTGGTAGAAAGATTGTAAAAATTATGTCGCATAAGGGATAGAAGTGAAAATGTTATATGTAGTACTTGCAATTTTGTGAAGTAATTAGATGACTGTTCACTAATTAGGGCCAATTGTGTTGTTAGTAATAAGTTGTTGTGACCAGAAGTATATAGGTGTTTGATAAATATTTTTACAAAACTATTGTGAATATCATAAACATAAATTTAAGTGTTTGATAAACTGTGTATAAAATTATTGCAGACATACATAATGACGAAAATAGACATACTTTAACACATATTTATGGTCAATATTTAAAATATAAACAATATAAGTTTAATTTTATTAATTAAAATATTTCTTAAAAATAAATTACTGTTATTGATATGTAAAAATTATTCATTTACTAAATTTCTTATTTATTATTGTCATTTTAAATATTTTCATAATTACTAAAAATATTTGAATAAAATTTAGCATTGTATACTTGTTAAAGATTTTTAATTTTTAAATAACTATTTTAAGAACATATGTTTTTTAATTTGATATAAAAAGGTAATAGGTAGATTGAGAATTGAGAATTGAGTTTTATTATTAAAGTTATAATCTTCGTAAAGCACTACAAGAAAAAGGGGTTTTTGCGACGACAAAAAGTCGTCGCAAAAACCCCAGTGTCGTCGCAAATAATAGTTTTCACGACGACATGTCGTCGCAGATATGTCGTCGCAAAAACTTTTTTTGCGATGACACTGTCGTCGCAAATATATTTACGACGACATATTTTTTTTGTGACGACAAGCGTCGCTAATACGCCGTTGTGAAATTCTCGTGATATAATATTTTTTGTGACGATAAATTTTAAAATGTCGTCGCAAATAATCTTCATTTTTTGCGACGACACTTACAAAAAAGTCGTCGCAAAAAACTGAAATAATTTTTTTTTCAATTTTTTAAAAAATGGCAATTAATTAATTTTTAAGAATTTTAATTAAACGTTATTATGTTACATACTGAATATAATTTATTAAGGTACATTAAAAGTGAAATATAAATTAATATTAAAAACAGTAAATCTAAATAAATTTATAAAATATATTATGAATACTACATGAAGTGCATATATAATGTTCAAAAAAATATAAAAGTCTAAATAAAGTGAAAAATAAAATAGAACATATAACGAAACTATTCGTCTAAGTTTGCAGCATCGCCAACAGCTGAATCATCATCAAGATTGTCATCATCTGAAGGAGGCAGAGGAGCGTCTAGGTCAACTGGTTCTGGACGAGCAATCGTAGGTAATTGGATGTTGGGCTGTAATTTAAACACCAACTCTAACATCTTCACCTGATTGTCATAAATCTTCATTTGTTCCCGGTACAATTTCTTTAAATAACGATCCATACGTGAGTTAGGTTGAGCCGATGAGGTTGTGTCCGAGAATGAACCAGCAGATGAAGGAGAAGCCCCGGAGTAATGCTTTTGGGAGAGCGTCAGACCCACTCCTATCTTATGTCATCTACGCATGCCAAGAACTTGCTCCAAAACCCCATGCTCGTCAAGAGGGGGTCTAGTCGAGCTTGAAGCAGTCTGTGTTCTCTGCGTTTGTCTCTCCTCCTCCAGGGTGTTCTACATAATAAGACATTATAATTATTTTTACGTGTTATAAAACCACTATTTTAGTATAAAAAAATTTAATATGAAAAGTAAAAATACTTACGAAAGTATGTTCCGCATGGGTATTAACCCAAGAGTCCCCGCGACGATGCATGTCCGCCCAATTGTCTATAGCAGACATCGGCTCTTGGGTCTCCGTACTAGCCTGTCAAATAAATTACATTTATTAAAATTCTTAAATTCTAACTAAATTT
>NW_010366029.1:68586-70526 GCF_000414095.1 Morus notabilis
TTCTTATTGCGATGCTGAGAGTACGATAACCGACCATGTAAGCTTGGATACTTTTGGTTGCTATGATTAGTTTTATTTGTCTCTGATATTTTCTGTTTATGATTAACTATAATAAGTAATAGTTACTTGAAATTATGTATAAAAAATCATCAAGTTCTAACAAATCTATAATTACTTGAAATTTGTCGCCGAAGAACCTATCGCAACAATGATTCCAATGAACTTGATTTCTCATGTTACTCGGGAGACTTTCTCTATCATAGCGTTTGTAGTGGCGGTGCAGGGAACTTTTCCAGTCTTTGTAGCACTTTGCTGCCTCCCTATCAACAACGAACCTCAGAATGCCGTTCTTGTAGTTGTAGTCTACGTTAAACCAATCCTTGCAAAACAGTTTCACATCGTTAAAACGCATTGTTAACTATAGTATAAACTATACAAATTATTGCATAAAATAAATACCAGCATCCGGTCCTGAATTGTCCTCTTGTCCATGTCGCTAATGTCTTTCCAAGCATCATGGAAGGGCTCGCATATGTCCCTGGTATGAATACCAACCGCACTATCAAACCAGGCACCATATTTACCAAGCGCCTTCCAAGTACCTCCTGCCTCATCAAAGTCTACTGTGATTTTTCCGTCTTGAAGGACCTTTTGGGCGATTTCATAACCTTTTGCCCCATCTTGCCCTCTACGTTATCGAGGTTCAGGTGCTGTAAGCATATGAAAGCATTTCAAATCAACATGTACTACTACATTTAATTATTATATGATAGAACGAGAAACCACAGCCAGAATAACATACAAGACTCACAATATGCGGGGAGTCTGTGAGGACCGGGAGGAGGCTGCGCTCCCCCTGAAGAGCCAGCGCAAGTCGCTACCCTACTAGCCATCAATGTCTGTGAACAAATTCATATTAATAACAATATTTATAAATTCAAATACGATCATAATATTAAAACGAAATCTGAGAAAAATGACAAAGATTACTATTCTGTAGTTCTATTCATCGTCGCTGCTACATTGTTGATTGTCTCCATCATCATTTATGTCATCATCGTCTTCAAATTCGATGACTTCCTCTTCAATGTACTCCTCTAAAGTTTCATCATCTTCGTCATTAATAAAATCATCAACTACGGGAGACTTATCTTTCTTAATTGCATCAACATCGGAAGTGACAACATTAGACGATCCATCCTCTCGATTCAATACAAATGAGTCAATCTCTGGTAGTTCCACTACTAACTCAATATTTGTAGACTCTGTATCCTGGACTATCATCACGTCATCAATGTCAGTTTTCTGAAATGTCCCAAATATGTCGATGTCTAAAGTGTTCTACAACCTTCCAGTTTGGACTGTTAAATAAATCGTCTACGTAAAAAACTTGCTCTGCTTGAGATGCAAGTATGAAAGGTTCATTTTCATACCACGTGTCTTTAACAAAAACACTTATTCTATTTTTGTAGTATTGAATCCTTTTCTTCCCCAGACGAGTGTCAAACCACAGACATTTAAAAAGCATAACAGAATTGTCATTCATGTAGGACAGTTCATAAATATCCTCCAAAACTCCATAAAACATTTGGTTATCAGGTCGGCGAACACAAACACCACTATTTTGAGTACTTCGATTCATACCCCGATTGCGTGTTAGAAACTTGACACCGTTGACCACACAATTAGGATAACTTCGACATGAGAAGCTTGAACCACTTGAAAGTGAAAGTATTTGATCATTCGCTTCTGGGCCATTTTGTTTTCGAATATTGAAAATCTATAACGAGACATGAATTTTCTTTAAAACGAAATTTTTTAATGACTTAACAATGTTAATGCAAATTAATTATAAATGTACCTTATTCTTAAACCAATTTAGAAACTCTTTCGATTGAATTTCATCCAATGGTATGATTCGACCGTCGGCATCAATCTCC
>NW_010366029.1:70936-72903 GCF_000414095.1 Morus notabilis
GTGTTTCAACTCCAGTTAAATACAATGAACAAAAAGTCAAAGCTTCGTTCACAATGTATGCCTCAGTAATCGAACCCTCAGGACGTGCACGATTCTTGACATATTTCTTTAATGATCCAAGAAAACGTTCAAATGGATACATCCATCTTAAGTGAACTGGTCCTCCTCGAATGGCTTCTTCAGGCAAGTGTATAACTAAATGTACCATTATGTCAAAAAATGCAGGAGGAAAAATTGTTTCTAACTTGCATAAAATAAGCACAATATTTTGTTGAGCTTTCTCTAAATCACTTTTTCGCAATGTCCTTGAGCATATTAACTCGAAAAAATTACTTAATTCTGTTATTGTATCAACGATCTCTTTCTTCATGAATGGTCGTATCCCTGTTGGAAATAATCGCTGCATTATGATATGACAGTCATGTGATTTTAGCCTAGTTATTTTATTTTTCCCTTCGATCACATTTTTCTTTAAATTTGAAGCAAATCCATCAGGAAACCTTACTGACTTTAGAAAATCACAAAACTTTTTACTGTCGTCGGGAGATAGTGTATAAGACGCATGTGGTTTCATCCAACGATCACCGTCTTTGTACAAATGTAACTCCTTGCGCACCCCCATATTTTGCATATCGATTCTCGCCTTATCCGTATCCTTACTTTTTTTGTCAATGTCTAGAATTGTGCCTAATAAGCTGTCGCATACATTCTTCTTAATATGCATGACATCTAAGTTGTGACGTAACGATAATGACTTCCAATAAGGCAACTCCCAAAAGATACTCTTCTTTGTCCAATTAAGCTCACTTGCATGTCTTTTCCGCTTCTTACCACCATACTTTTCATGTTTACCAGGCAATCTGAAGGACACATTTTGTAACTGAGCTAAGATTTGGTGAACAGATTTTCGAGCCGGTGGAGGTCGTTTCTCAACCATACCATCAAACTTTTTATTTTTTCTCATCCCATGTTTAATAGGAAGCCATTGCCGATGGCCAACAAAACAAGTCTTACTTGTTATCCTCTTTGAAGGAGTTGCATCGTTGCAAGTTGGGCATGCTAAATAGCCTTGACCACTCCATCCAGATAAACTACTACGAGCAGGGAAATCATTAACAGTCATGAGCAACATAGCTCGCATCTGAAATGATGTATTCAAAACTGCGTCACGTACAATTACTCTTTTATTCCACAAATATTTTAGCTCATCCACAAGGGGCCTTAAAAAGACATCTATATCCTTTCTGGGTGCATTTGGGCTAGGAATCAACAATGTCAACATCTTATAAGGATCCTTAGTGCATAACCACGGAGGTAAATTGTAGGCCGTTAAAACCACCGGCCACATACTGTATGAGAGGCTCATGTTCCCGAAAGGATTGAAACCATCAGCGGCCAACCCCAAGCGAACATTTCTCGATTCACGTGAAAACTCAGATACTTTTCATCTACCTCCTTCCATTCATTACCATTGACTAAATGACGCTTTAAATCCTCATCATTTGAATGCCCATGCTGGTGCCATGTCATATCTTTAGCGAGAACCGTACAGACGCTTCAACCGATCTGTTAACGGGAAATAACGTAGTACTTTCCACGAGACTTGTTTAGTACCCTTTGTCTTTTTTTTCTTCCAACGTGATGTTTTTGTTGGTCTCCGGATCGAATCCGGATGCGGAAGCGTGGTGGTGCGGGGGGGAAGAGGCAGATCGTGTATAACAAAAATTTTCATAAAACTTTTGAGATACTCTATAGATTATATTAATTTATGCACGAATAAATTAATCTCATTAACTTATATATATCAAGAACTCAATCAGGAAAAATACCTGGAAGCCGACTCAGATGATAACTTGAGTTCTTTGACCACGAACAGACCTTGCTCCAATCTTTGTGTTTAGAAAACCAATGTCTTCCACATCAATTCCTAGAATCCACGAAGACGTGTGTGTGGGCACACATGAGAC
>NW_010366029.1:73926-74072 GCF_000414095.1 Morus notabilis
GAAGGAATGGATTCCATCTCGTGTAATAACATTCCCTGTTACCTACTTCATCATGTCTCCAAAATACAAGGAATAGGATTCAGGATCTCAGAATCCGTACCGAGTAAATCAAAAGACACAAATCCATAAATAGGAGTCTGTTAAGA
>NW_010366029.1:74222-110371 GCF_000414095.1 Morus notabilis
TGCGGATAACACCGTTCCATTCTAAATGAGAATGACATGTATTAATAATGTTTTAATTAAATATTCTAAACTTTAATTAAATTCATTATGAACATTGCTTTTTGATTATTATCCTTAAACATTATCCTCTCGTATATAACACTTATATACAATGTTTTAAGGTTACATAAATAATCATGGAATTTTTATTGATATTCATAAAATATTCATAAATATATGCACATAAAATAATGAATAAACTCTTTTATTAAATAAATAATAAATATCCTATTACATCTCATGCTTCTAGGACACCATTTCCAACAGTTTTACATACATGACACGTTTGTAGATCAGTGTTCTCCTTCCAAAACAAAGCACAATCGTACTTGCAGACATGAATTGTTTCGTAACTCAATCCAAGTTTACTCATGAGCTTCTTCGACTCATAATAAGAAGATTCACATCCGGAAATGCATCTTTCAATAGACTTAAGACAGCATCCATACACTCATTAGGCCACTTGTATAACACTTTTAAATGCATCAATTTCACTAAGAAATTTAAAGATGAATACTTAGTGCAGCCCGGATAGAATCCCACCTGGAGCTCAGAAAGTAGATCCTTAAATTCAGCGTACTCTGCATCTTCTAGATCCACATGCGTCTCATCCAACATTCCATGGTCATCATTAATCCCAGCAACGTCTTCTAAGACTGCAAATATCTCGTCTACTGGTTGATTAACTATTGGGTCTACACCTGAAACCGCTTCTACTTCACCATGGCGAATCCATATTCTATACAATGGATCAAAACCAAATCGATGTATATGCGCTCTCACAGTTTCTAGTGGATGCATTTCATGGTTTCTATATTTCATACAAGGACAGCTGATATGGCCAATTGAAGTTGCATAATTTTTGGCGACCTCAATAAAAGCAGATAACCCATTCCAATATTCATCCAACAATCGGTTCCTCAAAGAAGTCCAACTTTTGTCAATCGGCATTTCAACTATAAACGACAACAGACATAACAATTTATTAATGTGTTTAATTAATTTTAATTTTACTCTTAATTAACACAATTAAGTTTTATTAATTAAAGTGTGTTAATGAACTTATTAAAATTGTGGTTTCCTAACTAAATTTTGGCAGCATAACGACTTATTTGTCATATAATCCAAAAATCAAAACCTGCAGAAAAACAACTTTAAATGATTTCGGCACACCATAGCTGCAACATGTGCCACCCAGAACAAGAATCATAAACATATACTAACTTTCAACAATATAACAAAATCATAATTCAAATATTGTCATCATAATCCCGAATTCATACAACTACTACAATTCTAAACTAAATAAATATAAAAAACTTACAAAGTTCAAACCCACTAAACGAGGGCTGAAAATAGAAGGATTATGTCGGAGGAACCGTGCAAACAAAGACGAAGGCGAAAAATCAAATGCCTACTCAAACGCCTACATCAAATTAAAACATCAAACTTAATTTTCAAAAGTTTTGCCTAGGCCGCCCTAGTTCTAACACTAAGGCTGCAAATTGCCAAACGAACTTGATTATCCCTTTGAAAGAGAATGATTGTGTGTGGGAGAGTAACATTAGAAAATTAACTTCTTTTCATGTTTAAGTCCAAGTACATGGGTAGGCTATAAATGATTATACTTGTGGTAAACTCCATTTTGAATACTTATACCTAAATTGGATAACAAATACCTAACACATTATGTTCATATTTGTGTCAAGTATAAGTACTCAACTTATATTCATCATTTCCTATTTCCACCAATAACTTAAAGCCAAGGGATCATACATTTTTATATTGGTTGGAACGCTAAATCATGCTTAATTTTCTTCAAGGAGAAGGAAACCAAGTGAGAGTCTTTCTTGATACACAAACAAATTAATTGTTCATTCATAAAAAGTTTTGCATTAAGATTAATATTAAATGTTCTCATATGTCTCTCACATTGATATTCAATGAGAGTTTAATCTCAACATAATTGTTGCTAATTAACGAGTCATATGTTGATCTATATGATGCATATAAATAGAAAATATTGATCAATTAAGTTAAATTTAAATTAACGAATATGAAAATTTAAGCAATCACTTAAAAATATATGAAGATAATTATCTAAAGTCCAGTCTAATTTTACGAAGCTTAATAATTTATGAAAGGCTACGACTACAAATTCTATAGGAAAAAAAATGCTATGTTCTTCATGCTCGAATCTAATTCTAAGTATAATCTAGTTCTAAGTATAATGCTTAGGAAAGGATTCTAATTTCTAAGTATAATATAGTTCTAATAACAAGTTATTACAGAATTGTTTTAAGAAAAAAAAAAAACTAATTAACCTCTAGCTATGCGGCGGCCGGCGGCAGTGCAGCGGTGGGGCAGGGCGGCGGGACTGGGGCTGCGGGAGCAGGACGGCGGGAGTGAGGTGGCCGGAGCAGGGTGGTGTGGCGGCTACGGCATGAAATGGAAAAGAGAGAGAGAAGGATTCTAATTTCTAAGTATAATATAGTTCTAATAACAAGTTATTACAGAATTGTTTTAAGAAAAAAAAAAAAACTCACCTCTATGCAATGTGGCGGTAGTGCGGCGGCGAGGGCAGGGCGGCGGGAGCGGGGCGGCGGGAGCAGGGCGGAAGTGTGACGGCAGTGCGGCGGCGGTGGCAGGAAACGGAAAGAAGAGAGAGAGAGAGAAGGGAAGAGAGAGAAAGACCGGAAGAGAGACAAGGGGAGAGAGCGGCGGAGAGATTTGCAGGAGAGAGAGAGAGATTCACAGGAGAGAGAGGGAGAGAGAGAGAGAGCCTCGGGAGAAAATGAAGAAGAAGAAGAAGGGGATATTAGGTCAGAGTTATTTGCGACAACATATTCGTCGCAAATAAATTTAAAATGTCGTCGCTAATACTATAATATTTGCAACGACATTGTCGTCGCAAATACTAAAATATTTGCGATGATATTCTCCCGCCGCAAATATTTTAAAGTCGTCGCAAATAATGCTTTTTTCCCGCGCGTACTTTATCGTCAAATAAGATTATTTGCGACGATGGTAAGACAATGTCGTCGTAAATAAGGTAAAACTATTTGCAACGATAAATGTCGTCGCAAATAGTCATGACTTGTCGTCGCAAAAAAACGGATTACCTTGGCGCCAATAATCCGCGCCATTGAAAATTGCGCACCAATATTATTTGTGATGACATTGAAATTATTAGCGACGACATGGTTATTTTATTTAACGGTAGGTATTTGTGACGGCATGTCGTCGCAAATAGTATATTATTTGCGACGACAAATGTCCTCGTAAAAAATGTTGTCGCAAATGGGCATAATTGTTGTAGTGAAGTTAGACAGTGACAACATAAGTGACTGTGCAAAAACAACTCCTGACTTGCTTCTCAAATTTTAATTTTCTACAGTAGTTTTTAAAAGCTGTTGGACAAAAACAATTATAAGTAAGATTTACCAAACACCCTAATTTTTTGTAACTTCTTTTAAAAAATTAAAAACAACCTCTAAAAGCAATGCTAAACAGACCTTTAACTTTCATATGAGTATCCACGCACGCAAAAACCAGTAGGAAGATCATGCCGTATATATCCTCTCAAAATAACACATAATGTAACATCAACTGTTTTTTTTTTCCTTGTGGATAATGATCATATCAGTTACACTATTACGAACCATTTTTATCACTCACATGATTTGCATGCTTCACGCACGAAGCGCTGAAGTAGCCGTAATAGCTTGACTGGCCTAGATAGTTACAATATAAACTCTCTCTCTCTCTCTCTCTCTCTCTCTCTCTCTATATATATATATATATATAGAGTCCAAAATGTGAAATATAATTATTAGTATACATGATTTGAAGAATGCAAGTAAATTACAAAACTTGCTAATTTATTTTGCTGATCGAAACTTGGGGATTCAACAATATCAATGAAAAAACGACATATATATTTAAATATTTATATATGTGAGTGTGTGCAATAAACACATGTACTTGTGAAGAATGCATAAATCATGCAGCATTGCTGCGTGCTCACGATCAAGAACATGTTGACGGGCAGTGCGTATCTAAAATTAATAATGTATAACACACACACACACATATATATATATATTATCTAGTACTGATCCTTGTGAAAGCACTTTATCTATATTCTATCCATGGACCTGTTTTTATTCACTTATCTATTGAAAAAAGCTAGATTGCACTTCGGCTTTACGACATATTGGAAATTAAACAAACATTAACTGACACTAATTGATCTGCATATGCATGATGATTTAAAAAAGATAAAATGTACGTCCACTAAGAAAACAAAAGTAAATGTCATTAATCAAAATTTACATATTATTTACCTTGTTTTTAGTGAAGTGGAGGAATTCAAATTCTAGACCTCAATATTAGCATAGAGAATTCTTCGTAGTAGTTTAGTACTGACATTTCCTTAATCCTCACTGGAACATAATTACATAATTAATTATGCCTTAAACCACAACCAACTTTATGTTGGTATGGCCAAGAGATGATATAATATCAATATATATACGTGACCTTGACTATGTAGATATGTAATTATTAACTAACCGAAATTCAAACCGATAAGTGTGAAATTAACTTCCTTGTGTGAACTACCATAACTGCTGAAATTTGACCCTACTTTGCCGCCAATTCATATCCTGTCTTTCCTCGCTACAAAAAACAATTATGATAATTACTTTCGGTGAAGTAGACAATCGATAAAGCAGCATGGAAAAATGGTTTTTACACAGATGACAAAAGTTTTAAAAAAAACAGAACAAAACAAAACAAGGAAATTTTGTTTAGATGCTTCTCCTCTTAGCTTAGGAAAACATAGGTTTCAGATTAGTTTAAACTGACAAGATTAATGTTCGTACTGAAACTTTAAAGAAGTTAATCTTTGAAATATCCATCCTTCTTTTTGACCTATATCCACGTGTGTCACATAGTCATAATAAAGATACTAATCAAAATCTTTACACTCGTGATCCCATTTGGCAAGAATTTTGGATTATTTTTCCCGCCGCGATTTAGAGATGTAAATCTTTAAATGGGATTGTAAGTAGATTTAGTAATGACACATAGCACTTTCATTAAGCTTATCGGATCTACTTAGGAACTTTCTGGATGCAGCTAGCTGTGTACATCTAATAAGACAAAGGATAAGATAGACGAGGAAGTTTTTATAGTTAAAATCGGTTTGTACAAGAGTTGATTTGCTCGATCGGTTTTACCGAAAGTAATTAACATCAAATACAAGCTTTATTAAAGTAAAACTAAGTTTGTTTACTTTAACATCTCTCCTTTTCTTTTTCTCTTTTTAACTAATATAATGATTATGAGCCGCGTAACTTAAAAAAAAAAGTAGAGAATTTTTCTTGAATATTGAGAATATTGTTATTTATTTTAATTATTTAGTATGGAACGTAATTATAATTTTTCTTTTAAATGGATGTATGTCTCTATGTTTTATAAAAAAAGAAAAAAAATCCAAATTTTTAAAATGTGAGTGGGGCCAGTGCCACACATCTCATTTAGTTGGAGAGTTTAAACTAGTGTGATTTGAATCTTTTGATTTAAACTTTAAATCATGTTGGTTTGAAAAGTGTGGTTGAAACCTTCGGTTTAAATTTAAATCATGAGAACCTAGGGGGAGGTTCGTTTAAGAATCATTTGTTTTATATGGTTTAAATATCAAATTAAGAATTCAAACCATTTTTTATTTTTTATTTTTTAAATAAATACTGGTTTAAATCAAAACTTTGTATTCAAATCACTTGAATCCTCCAACCACAAAAACCCTCACTTTTATGTGGCTCCGCCATTGACTAATTATGACGTAAGCAAAGGAAGATCATATGATCTTTCCTCGAAATGCATAGGTTTATCTTGACCGACTAATACAAACTAATTAGTCTGACTCGTTACTTTGAGATATTTCCAATTTTCCAGTCACAAAGTAAAAGAAAATTGAACAAAATTTAGTCACGCGTTCGTTCTTTCTTTTCAAATATATATTTTCCCTTTCAGCGTGGGAAGCGGAATATTTTAAAAGATCATCTGATTATGCATGTTTTTAATTCATTTCATATTAAGAGATGGAAACGTCTTTCCTTGGTCAATTTTGAAAGGAAAAGGGGAAAACAATTTTTGCCACAACTCTGAACTAGTCCGATTTGCCTTTTTAATTTTATATATATTGGCCAAAGCATGACATTTGTGGCCACGTTGGTTGTTGGCGTGATTCATTATGTTACACCTAACATTTTTTTTTTTTTTTTTGGTCTTCCAAAGTTTAGTCGGTAACTCGGTGTCCGACCGACTAATTATGGACCTTTCTTGTGTTTACATGATTGTTGATTTAGAAATAACCTTCAAAATATTGTTTATAATTCATACGCATGACAATTGACGATTCTATTAGGTCCCGTTTATTTTATCGATTCGAATTTCGAATTATAATTTTATTATAATAAAAAGCTTTAAAAAACAGTCACATCTAACTTTTTATTACAGTAAAAAACTTTCACAAAAAGTTACATCTCAACTCAAATTAAAAATTCGAATCAACGAACTAAACGGGCGCTAATAACTCCTTTGATAGCTTTTATTTGTTCTAATTACGTCGCTCTTCTCTTTTAATGTAAGTTTCTTCGCCATCTATTAATTCTTTTCTTTGTCCCTTTTTCCTTTTTTGGTTCTATTATTCCTTTTATTCCCATTTATCACTTCCACTCTAATTTGTAATGGATTCCTTGCTAGTCAATTATGGTATTTCCAAGCCTTCACACACACGTCGAACATTCCACCGAAAGTTGGACAACAAAATTTGACGGCTTATAAATACCAAATTACAGTTAGTAGATATGTCACCAAATATACTTGATTTTGGGGCGTCCAAAAAGAAAAAAGACATATTTTCTGAACTGCAATGGGGCCAAGTGACAAGTACTCTAATGAAACGAATAGTAAGCATGTGGAAATTGTACACGTTTTTATGACTAATAATAATAATTTGTCTCTATATTATTTTGGAGTCAATCAGGGTGTATTTCCTGTGGGCTCATTCAAATGCCATAAAGGGGTTCAATCTCTCTCTCTCATATATATATATATATATATATATATATATAGTGCGTGTGTATATATGTATATATGCGGGTTTGTAATAAAGGGTCCTACTATCATCTTGTCCAAATTAAAGGACCGACCCACTTTGGTGTGGAAGTACAACGGCCATCCATTTGGCAGTCTCTCACTCCTGCACTACAAACTTCTAAGACCAATGAAAGTTATAAAGGAGGACTTTAAAAAAAAAAAAAAAAAAAAAATGAAGATTTCGCCTTAAAGAATATCCCAAAGTTTGTAATGGGTTTGAACCAATTGGACCCCCTGAATCCTTATATTGTCTCTTGTTCTCGGGCAACTCGAACAACATCCAAAATTCCAAAGTTTTGAATTACTGAAGAGTTCCCTATGGCAGAAGATTAATAAAAATCCCTTGGCCCTAAACTCATACTTAATAAATTTAATTAGAACATAAGGGCGTCAAGGACATATAATCATAATATTGATAGCTCCCCACTAGTTTGTTCCCTTGTAATTAATCAAATTGAATATATATCTTATCTTATATATATATATATATATATATGTGATTAATAGACATAGAAATTTGCATCTCCAAACATGCAGTTGAAACTCTGTTTATTGAGGGAATGGCATCCCCCGGAGCTTTTCAAGGGTTGGGCTTTTAACAATGTTGGCCTTCTTTGGACCGACCCATAAGACAGAAAACTGTTTCGTTTTTTTTTTTTTTTTTTTTTTTTTTTAATTAAAAAAAAAAAAACACCTTCAACTGATGCAATTTAAGCCGTCTAAAGAAACACGACAACTTTTTGAAGTCGGCAAAATTGGGGATGTTACATTAATCTCCATGAACTCGATCTCCTCGCTTGTCATTTATGCACGTTCCATTTTACCAAAGACAACCGTTCATGGGCCATGACGGGCCTTTGGAGCCACTCTTAATTCAGCCCATTATATATAACCGTCCAAAAACGTATTTTGTCTCTTTTTCTATTGACAGAGTCTCCATCGCCCCTATCACCCCTTCTTAACGAGAATACTCAAAACCTTTTGACTCTTATTTATAACCCCCCCGCTAGTACTTCACTGTACATCCTTACATCAAAGCTAAAATACAGCTATCCTTTTTTTTTTTTTTTTTTTTTTAATGTTGCACTCTATTATAACGCGTTGAATAATCGCATATATATATATATATATATCTTAGTTCTTACTCTTAATTCTAATATCTAACAGCCAACCCCAAATAGCTTATGGGAATAATAATCCACTAAAGTAGTTACAAAAAGTTGATTATAAAAACTCCAAGGCATCGCCCCACAAGAGATCCCTATAAAAGCCCTTCAATCACCTCTTCTAAAACCCCCCAACTAACTCACAATTCCCTCTCTGTCTCTCACTAACTTTGCACATACAAATTCATCTTCTTATTATTCTTTTCTTATTATTTTTCACAACACAACACAATGTGTAAGCTCTCGTCTCCTCTCCTCAGCAAATGCGATTCGTCATCGCCAAACGACGATCACCTCCTCTCAACAAACAAACAAGACGACAACAAAAACGAAGAGCTAGTTATAACAATCCCAACAACACAAGAATCCCAAAAACCCAACTTCTTGAAAGAGGCCAACGCCATATCCCAAATAGCTCTCCCCATGATACTAACCGGTCTTTTACTCTACTCCCGCTCCATGATCTCCATGCTGTTCCTCGGCCGCCTCGGCGAGCTCGCCTTAGCGGGCGGCTCCCTGGCGGTCGGCTTCGCCAACATCACCGGCTACTCCATCCTCTCGGGGCTCGCTATGGGAATGGAGCCCATCTGCGGCCAAGCATTCGGCGCCAAAAAGAACACCCTCCTCGGCCTCTCCTTACAAAGAACAGTCCTCCTCCTAACCTTAGCTTCAATCCCAATCTCTCTCCTCTGGCTCAACATGAAGAAGATCCTCCTCCTCTGTGGCCAAGACGACGCCATCGCCACCCAAGCCCAATCCTATCTCCTCTTCTCTCTCCCCGACCTCCTCGCCCAGTCCCTTCTCCACCCTCTCCGAATCTACCTCCGAACACAATCCATTACTCTGCCCCTCACTTACTGCGCAACTCTCTCTATCCTCCTCCACATACCAATCAATTACCTCCTCGTCTCTCACCTCAATTTCGGCATCCGAGGCGTCGCCCTCAGTGGGGTCCTCACCAACTTCAACCTCGTAGCTTCCTTAATCCTCTACATCCTCATCTCCGGCGTCCACAAGAACACATGGCCGGGCATTTCCACCGATTGTTTTAAGCAGTGGAGAACTCTGTTGGGCTTGGCCATTCCCAGCTGCATTTCTGTTTGCCTGGAATGGTGGTGGTACGAGATTATGATTCTTCTCTGCGGTCTTCTCATAAACCCCAGAGCCACCGTCGCTTCTATGGGAATCCTAATCCAAACCACCGCTTTAATCTACATATTCCCTTCTTCTCTAAGCTTCAGCGTCTCTACAAGAGTCGGCAACGAGCTTGGGGCTAATAAACCCAAACGTGCGCGGTACGCAGCCCACGTGGGACTCCTTTGCAGCGCAATTTTGGGACTTTTGGCGCTGGTTTTCTCGGTCATGGTTAGAAACGTGTGGGCCAAAATGTTTACACAAGATAAGGAGATCGTGTCGTTGACGTCGATGGTTTTGCCGATAATCGGGCTTTGCGAGCTCGGGAACTGCCCGCAGACGACGGGCTGCGGGGTTTTGAGAGGCACGGCCAGGCCTAAAGTGGGGGCCAATATAAATTTGGGGTGTTTCTACATGGTGGGAATGCCTGTGGCTTTGGTCTTGGCTTACTTTTTGGGGTTTGATTTCAAGGGGCTTTGGCTCGGTCTGTTGGCGGCGCAGTGGTGTTGTGCTTTGACCATGTTGGTGGTTTTGGGCCTCACTGATTGGGACTCGGAGGCTAAGAGAGCTTTGGTCCTCACTGGAGCATATTCAGTTGTTCATCATCACGATAATCATGATCATGATGATCATGATGACAGCGAAAACGAGAAGGCTGAAGTCAAGGGAGATGATTGTTGTTGTTTATACAGTAAATTTGGTGATTTAGATTGCGATAACAATTCACCCGTTTAATCAATTAATTTAATGGGTTTTTTTCTTTCTTCTTCTTCTTCTTCTTCTTCTTGATTTATTATAAGGTGTATAAAGAAAGTAGCTAGAGACAGAGTAAGGAAGAGGAGGTTTATTTCTTCTTTTTATCTCTTTTTCTTTTTTTTTTTCAAAAACAAAAAAAACAAAAAAACAAAAAAAAAAAACCTTGGTGGTTGGGATTTGTTGTTCTCAGGGAGAGGCTCCACTTATATTTAATATACATTCAGGTCTTTTTAGGTAGGTACTTCTAATGATATTCAATGTCAAATGTGTAAAATGTTGAATATTATGGGAAGTACAAAAACTCATGGGAAGTACTAACCACCGTTTTTTGTTTTTTGTTTTTTTTTTGCACTCAAAATACAACGAAATCTAAGGCTATAATTCCTTTACTTTAGGATTGTTTGCATTTTTATTTTTCTCTTTTGGCTTTGTAATTCAATAGAAAGAATTGCATGGAACCTCATACTTTATAGATATTGCCCTAAATTTAGCTATAAACTCGAAAGGAAAACTAATAAAACCTATTATCCAAATCTAGACAAACCAACCGCTAAAACACCCAAAAAATCAGTAGAGGTTTAAATCAAAGTTAAATATCAAACGATTAACATGTTTGTATGGTACACGTCAGTGTCGCCCTGTTCTTTTCCTTCGATTTTTTTCCTCCTTTTTTTTGCCAAAAAGCTGATGTGGAAACGCACGTTGACAGAATTAAACAGAATGTGAAGTGTGAGTTAGATTCAATATAAAGATCGTTTAGATATGTAAGTCACTTTTTTTTTTTTAAAGTGTAAATTAATGTTTTTCCTAGTATGCATAAATAAATAATTACTATTTTACCAAACAAATAAATCACTATTTTTTTAAATAGAAATAAACAAATACTTTATATCCTCGTTAAAGCTACTTTTGCAAAATAGTACTCTTATTTATTTTTAACAACTTGCACTTTCCACTTATAGCTTTTACGATTAAAGAGAAGCAAAAATAGAAACTTTACTAACGCATCCAGATCTGCTTCTTCTTCATCTTCTCTCTCTCTTTTTTTTTTTTTTTCTCCCTGAAAAAGCAGACACATGCCTCAAATTAGTAGTAACAGAAATTAGGCCTTATAAGTTATAAGTTGATTTTTTTTTAATAAAAAAAATGTTAATGACGCATTACTTCATTTTAAATGGGGTAGTCTCCAGTTGCTTTTGCGGTGCTTTCTGTCTCGAAAAGCATGAAAGCTAATAGTAATGGGAAATCACTTTAATTTTTATACCGTTGAAGACTTGTAGTATCATATTTGGATTTTTTTTTTTTTTTTTTTGTAATAAACTACTTACATCTTTTTCGATTGTATTTTTGAGTTAGGAAAATTTAAGTGTCGATCTCTAGTTGAATTTGAGTTATAATTTAAAATTAAAGTTATAACTTGAATTGTAATTTATATTTAGATAGTATTTTAATAAAAACTCAATAGTGATGAAAAATTTTAATAGAGTATATAGGTGAGATTTTATTCGTCTATTCGTTGTGAACGCATAGAAAAAAAATTATCTCAATTGAAAAAAAAACGAAAAAATTATGACGTTTTTAAGAATAGAAAAAAATATTGTTTATTAACTTGAGTTTGAGTTTAAGAACTTGAGTTGAAGGGAAAACTTGAACTCAGATTTTAACCTCAAACTCAAGTTAAAACTTGAGTTAAAACTCAAATTCAAACTCAAATTTTACAAAGGAACATGAACTTAAATAAAATTTTAACTTGAGTTCAAACTTTTTTTTAGTTTTACTCTAAAAAAAACAAGTCCTTACTTATTTACAAATCTTCCACTATTTAATTAGTTGCAATTTACATGCTCATGGATCTAGTACCATTAAACACGAAAAACTATAACAAATTTACGTCTCCATCAATGGGCGGTATTAAATTATGTCTAAGATTTAGCCAAAAAAAAAATAATGTCTAAAACTCTAAGCACATATTTATTAGGCAACCACAATCGAATATATAGGACCGCATATAAATATTCTTATTATGGATTAGCAAAAAAAATATTCTTAATATTATGACCAACGGCATTAAATATGAACACAAATGAGAGTTAATTTTCAATGTCATTGTAGCAGTAAAACATTGTCATTAGATGTCACCATAACAAGTACAATGAAAAAGTCATCAATTAACATTATATATATATATATATATATTGACTTCTATATATAATTGTGTATGTGTCGGCAGTTAACATTGCAACAACTATTTAGCTGTCTTAATTGGCTGCGTTCTAACACATTAGAAGGGTGGCCGGTAAAAATGGCCGGCTGCACACAGAAGCGACCCGGTCTCATGCACATGCATTTACCTTAATTATTATGTGTTCATATATATATATATATATCTATATGAACTGATATATATATATATATATGAACTGTTTATTACATAGTGGAATTGTTAATTCCTCACAAGTATTAATGGCTAATGGCGAACTAGATAGTACTAGGGTACAATATATGTAGCTCAGATTGGAATATAACTTTCCAAAGGAATATTACTGTTCACTATAAAGATTATGAAAGAATGCAAGTTGCATACCAACTTGCAGAAAAATCCTTAAGATCAGTCAACAAGACGCTTAATTATAAGGAGTCAGTATCGAGACAATACTGATCTTGAAAGATTTTTTTTCCTCCTGATAATCTGATATATGATGCACGATTTAATGTGGATTATGGAGAAAATCTAGAGTCTTGGAATCTGGGAATATCAAATTGATCAATATAGGAAAGTTACGAGGTATATATTGTGCTGTATTCTGTATTTGAATATAGTTTCTTCTCTGTGCACTGTAGTTAATGCTAAAGAGATGTTGAACACAGAAAAATTACCCAAAAAAAAAAAAAAAAAACAGAGAGAGAGAGAGAAAATCTTGTAAAAGTATACTATAGGTTTTCAGTGTGCGCAGGTTGCATTTTGCATGTAAATTAAAATTGCTGCATGTCTAAAAATAAAGAAAATTACTGCAGCCACAAAAAATATATATAAATAAATAGAAATTGTCTACGGTCTCACCACTGAGAGAGTTCCACCATGATAACATATAGAAGTAAAAACATAACCATAAAATTTATTTAATGTAATACAAATATTATTTAACATAACATGACATTTATTAAACGTAATATCAATATTAGAAAATAATAAGAAATTTAACTATTTCATACTATTGTTTTGTTAAAGTATAAAACTATTGTTGGCCCACCTATTAAGAGCTTAAGCTTTTGGGATGGATTGTTAAACTAACATGGTATCAGAGCGGGAGGTTCTGAGTTCAAACCTCCATAATTGCACTCTTTATCCCCATTTAAATTGTCATCATGTGTTGGGTCTTTAATATATCTCGAGCTTAAATATTCACGTGTTGGGCTTTCTAATTAATTTACTCACACGATTGTCCATTGTTCTGCCCACACGTGAAGGGAAGTGTTAAAGTATAAAACTATTATTGGCCTACCTCCTAATAACTTAAGCTTTTAGGATGGATTGTTAAACTAACATGTTTCATTTTACTTCCGTCATTTAACAACAAATTTAACTACTTCAAACTATTGTAATATCAATATAATTAATTATAATAGTGCCTCTAACATTTTTAATGTTAGTGTTATGTGAAATAAATATTATGATACATAATTTTTACTTTTATATTTACATGTTACGATAGTGGATCGTCTCATCAATGGCACTAGACGGCACCGTAAACAAATTATATATATATATATATATATATATATATATATTACCAATATTATCCTTGCATTGTAACAAACTTTTGAGTGAAAAAAATATATTAAAAAGCTAATTCATAGAAAATGTTGATTTTCTTTTTCTTTTTTCCCGACAAAACTCACAATAGATCTGAAAATCTGTCGTCTGGAGCATTTAACAAAATCCAATATATGCACAAGTCCCACTTCCAAAACAAACCAAAATAAAATGAAATAAAAAATTCACGATAGTCTATAAGAAAATAAATGTTTTTTCTAATACGACAACAGTGAGCTTCATTTTTTTTTTCTTTTTTAAGAGTGTGATTTGTTTTGACTTTTGGCCGGGTTTGATTTGTTTAGTGATTCGACTTTTAACATTCCCCAACAGATGGAATTAATATCTCCTCATGATTTGCGCACCTTATAATACGAGATTGAATAAAAAAAAATTATGAAATACGATGTTGAGATTCATCTGAAAGTCAAAGTTTACAAAAATGAATTTATATAATAAAGTCAACATGGATCCCAAGTGCGTAATTCGAGTGACTAAAAACTTGAGGAAATCGATATATGCAAAAAGGATAATGAAAATAAATTGTTTGTAAGCGCGCGCGTATTATGTCGTTAGTTTCTTTTAATTAGTGTATGAGACTATGAGTTTAGGAAAATTCTATCATACGTACGTGAAGCGTGCAACATTACATAAAACCGCGTCTCCTATGTAAGTATGTACACCACTTTAATATAAACTAATATAACAGTTATTAACCCCCCCAAAAAAAAAAGTTATTGACAATCAATACCATGCTGCTGAGAAATGTCAAAATCTATAACCAACCCTACGGGGAATCAAATAAATGAAACTTTTCATCAGAGGATTACTTGAACCATAATCTCGTTAACTAATTATAAAGCTTAGTAAAATAAGTTGTATATATATATATATATATATATGTATATATAGCTGTTTAGTTGCTTAATATCCCGAGAAACTCAAGCTCCATGCCGAGAGCTTTTGCAAAACTCAAAGGTCTTAACGGCTTCCAAACTAATTTTTATCCTGTAAATAGAAATTAGGATTATGTAAATTCTAAGTCCTGCAGGAGCACTAAATTACCAGGTTAATTATTACCCACTCAATTAATTTGACTGCAGTGAATTGATTCATTTAGATTTTATTTATTTGTTTATTTTATAAATAAAAGATATTTGAATTAAGGATCTCAGTACATTGAAGGTTATATATACGTTAACGTGGTAATCATCTATAAGTGAAACTCATGACCTTCACGAATTACAATATTTTTTATGGCCAAAATGGTCAAATTAAATTTATATACATATGTATAGAGACAAGGATGGCAGTTCCACGTAGTTCGAGCTGAGAGGATGAGTACCACTTTGTACTAGGGGTAGGATTGGCAATCAAGGTAGCTACATGACAATACGATTTAAAATCCACACGAAGTTAGTGAATTTAGGTTTATTATAAATGGTTTGGGTCATAATTAGGTTGACACGATTAATACGATTAATAAAATGGGTTGGGTTAGGGTTGACCTCCTAACACGAAGTGATACGAATTGACACGATTAACTTATGTGTCATCTGCAATCTAATGATATGTGATATAACATGAAAGTTTATATGACATATTAAATACAAATAATGTGAATTTTAATATTTATAGGTAAAATTCATTTATTTTTTTTAAAAGAAAATATAAATTGATCAATAAACATGTTAAACTTGTCTTGACCGTGTTAAATAAGTTATTATTATATTAGTTATTTATTCAACATATTAATTTAAACAGGTTATGCGGGTTGACACGATTAACACGATTAATAAACGGGTCGTGTTTGGGTTGATGGTTTCTGATACGATTAATAAACAGGTTGACATGAACATGATCTACTAACACGAATTGTCACCCCTAACTAGGTGGATAGGTAGCTTGAAGCCATGCATCAGGATGACGGGGTTGACCTGTTTTTGCATGTATATAATAACATTTATGGTGTACAATTGATTTCCCTTTATATTATGTTTCTTAATAGGGAAATTATATAGCAAATATACAATTTTTTTCTTAAAACTGTGTGGAAAGACCTCATTCTATAGTATTTGCCTTTTTCCCCTTCTAGTTTTCTTATTGGAGTAGGCTTTGCTATTTGAATTTTGATAGGCTTTCTTTATATTGAATAAAGTCAACTTTCCTAGTAGGATTTGTATCCTAACTTACGTGAAATTTAATTGCCAAATATAATAGAGTATATACAAAATTAACGTGCTTTTAGTATTAAAATGAGTTTTTAGTAAGTTGAAAAGCGCATTAGGTAGGTTCCGATCTTGATCTAAATAATACATTTACCAAGATATTACCCTTGAATAATTCTGAAGGTAATTGTTGATTTTCTACATGTATGTTTTTTGATCTCTTCTCACCTGTTAACCCATAAATTGGATACTGTTAGTTTATCCAACTTAATGAGTAGTCATCAGGGGTGTGTAATGACATTTCAATACTGACATGTGGTAGAGAATACACTAATATATCAAACAAACCATCTCAGTTTTATACTTTTAAAGTAGATTGTATGTAAGAATTATATGGATGATTATAACAATATAAACTTTGTTCAGTTCCTAAGCTCCTAGAATCAAAACTTAAAGCCTCAGAATAGTCACCATTTTTTGACTTATTTGAGTCACACCACGCTTTTTTATAAATTATTTTTCAATTTTCCTAATACCACAACCTGCTACCCTCCACCCATGATCTTCATTTGTATAGCATAAGTAAAATCTTCTTCTCCGGTATTTAAATATGAATCATTAATTTAAAAAATAAGCATTATTTAAAAAACTAATTAAGTCTCAATAATTTTTATTGCTTTTGATTTGAATCATGTTGTCACATTTTATTGAAAAAATATGCTACAATTTTTTTATTTGCAAAAAAAAAAAAAAAAAAAAAAAACTAGTGTTTTTGGACTTTTTTGTGGACATTTACAAAAAATCCTGGATATTTTTTTGATATTCACAGATTTTACAAATATTTTTGGACATTATGGATATTTCATGGACATGCCAGGAAGACTATCTAACCCCCCTCCCCATTATCCATGTCGAGACTTCAAAATATAGATATTACTGTGGAAGTGTTGATAATATCATGGACATTTACATCCATAATCCTAAGAGATTAGGTCATTCTCTTAACCCCATAGTGGACTTTCTAAAGAAATATTTTTCTAATATTCTAGGGAGTAGTCTGTTGGTTTCCAAAATGATTTTGGATGCAAAAGCGTGTATTTAGCGGATCGTGTATAACAAAAAATTTCATAAAACTTTGAGATACTCTATAGATTACTTTAATTTATGCACGAATAAATTAATCAAATTAATTTATTTACCTAGTGAACGATTAGGTCGGTAACTTAAGTTTTTTGACCTCGAACGTTCCTTGCTCCAAGCTAGTTTAGAATACCTGAATCTTTCTCGTCATTTCTTAGAATCTATAAAGGCGTGTGTGTGGGCACACTT
Source organism: Morus notabilis (assembly GCF_000414095.1). Taxonomy (NCBI): domain Eukaryota; kingdom Viridiplantae; phylum Streptophyta; class Magnoliopsida; order Rosales; family Moraceae; genus Morus; species Morus notabilis. The sequence goes on from NW_010366029.1 coordinate 91,796, forward strand.
GAAACAAAATGAGATTAGCAAATAAACACTCAAGTTTTCCACGAACACCAACACATGCACAATATGGAATTTGAGAGAAAAATTTTCCTTTCCTCGCACTCTATAATTCCGCCACCTACACTAGGAGAGAGCAAAAAATTGTGTTCTCCAATTTTCTGCAATCTCCTATTTATAGAGTAGTAGTTAGACTCCCAAAAGAAGTCTAATCATTATCTCCAAGATAAAACTTGTTAATTATCTCTCACTTTTAATTTGATTTTGAAACAAATTCCACTCTCTCTTATCCACATGTGGGCCGGCCACCACAAGGAGATTCCTCCATGTGGTAGGCGCAATTGCATCTATGGAATAGGGAAAAATTATGCATTTATCATGCATTCCAATTTTGACTCAAATTTAAATTCTAATTTAAGTCAAACTTAAATCAATTTGAATTTCAAATTGGAAAACTTATCAAATAAGTCAATTGGATAACTTGGAGAGCAAGAAACTGAATTCTAGAGAGATTCACACTACGCTTGGCATTCACATTATGTGAACACCTTCATATGTGTGTTCTAAAATTAAAATTAAAATTTAAATAATCACATTATTTAATTTATAATTAATTCTCAATTAATTATTCTTGAGCGTTTTATTTTAGAATTCTATAATTCTAAAATTTCCATTTTGCCTTGAGTGTTTTTTACAATTATAAGGACGACGCGAGGACTCGTGGACCTATAATTTTGAGCTCCAATAGAATTAATAATTAATTAAAAACTTTAATTAATTAATTAATTTCATTAATTCTAACAGTTACTCCACTAGAAACTTAGAATTGTACTCTCGTAATTATAGACATAAATTACTTCTAAACTGTGAAGTGTCCATTTAATATAGTCATTACATATTGATTAATCCTCGATAAATAATTCATAATTAGAGCTAAGTGAAATCCGTTAATCTCTCTAATTACATATTTATCATTGAGTACTATTGATTCTCTAATGGACAATGATTCATAAAATAAATTTATGAATCGGAGCTCCTACTGGTCCAAGTACTGAATCAACCTACAAGAGAATTATTTATCTATTTATTTCTCAAGAAGGAATAGATTCAATCTCGTATAATAATATTCTCAGCTACTCACTTCATCATGTCTCCAAAATAGGAATATGATTCAGGATCTCAGAATCTGAACCGAGTAAATGAAAAGACACAAATCCATAAATATGAGTATGCTAATAACTCAGGGTTAAGATCATTCTATATATGACCATCGGTAGACTCAATTAGAATTTCTATACTTAACGAAAATTATAAAAAATTCATATTGTGTCTATGTCTCTGTTCCACATAATCTTATTATGCGTAATATACTCATTCAATGTCTTGCCATGTTAACAATGTGAATAATACCGTTCCATTCTAAATGGGAATGACATGTATTAGTAATGTTTTAATTAAATATTTCAAATTTTAATTAAATTCATTACGAACATCGTTTTGATTATTATCCTTAAATATTATCCTTAAATATTATCCTCATGCATATAACACTTATATACAATATTTAAGGTCACATAAATAATCATGAAATTTTTAGTGATATTCATAAAATATTCAATAATATATGCACATAAAATAATGAATAAACTATTTTATGAAATTAATAATAAATATTCTATTACATCTTATACTTATAGAAACCATTCCCAATAAAGTCGACTCTTATGCTTTGTCATGTAGCGATAGCCGACCCCTAAATAGATGATGCGATGATCCAGGATTTAAGTTGTTTCCCAGTTGTTCTATTAATAAGTCTCATTGTTAATTAGTCGATTGACTTAAGTTGATAGGTGGACAATGGAGATTGAGGGACGAAATTTTAGCTCCCAACAGTGTACTTAATTCAGCGTATATGTATCTCTATTTAGTGGGGTGTGGTTTTAATAGTTATTCCAATATTTATTCATTAATGGGTATCGTTGTTTTAACCGTAAGATATTGATTCGACGGTTGTAATAAATTTAGCAATTAATTAAAAAAATTATGACAATTAATAAAATTATATTATTATCACATCACATTATTAAATTTTAATATTAGTGGTAACCACCGATATAACCATTGAAAATTCGTTTATACTTAGTGAAAAAGGTATTATATACTGACCTGAAATTTTTGAAGAAAAAGATCTAATTAGGAAACTGGTAACCTTTGAAAACAAAAATTTTATAAACAATAATCAAGTACATAAAAAGGGGAAAAGATATTTAAACAACAAAAATAAAGAGAAACATAATAAATTAAAGACATGAATACAAAAACCCAAAAATAAAAAAATCATAATTATTAAATTATGATAGCTCTGATGAGGTCAACACCATGAAAATAATTAATAATAATAATAATAACAGTAATAATAATAATAATAACAACAGTAGTAATAATAATAATAATAATAACAACAGTAGTAATAATAATAATAATAATAATAATAGTAACAACAGTAATAGTAGTAATAATAATAATAATAACAACAATAGTAATAATAATAGTAAAAACAGTATTAACAATAGTAATAATAATAGTAACAGTAGTAGTAGTAATAATAATAATAATAACAACAATAGTAATAATAATAGTAAAAACAGTAATAACAATAGTAATAATAATAGTAACAGTAGTTGTAGTTGTAATAATAATAATAATAATAATAATAGTAATAACAATGATAATAATATCACATTCAACCATATTCTGCGCAACTACTTGTGTAGCATTCGAAATTAAAAATGGAATATAGAATCCTCATTCTACCACATTTTATGTTTAGAGAACGTACGAGACAGATAGACCGAGAGAAGTGCATTGGAGCTACTAAATAATGGTGCAATACACGCAGCTAGCTTAATATATAAATCTGCGAATTAATTAATTAAGGTACACACACGGAGCATTGTCTGCAAGCGCGCGCACACATATATATACACACACATTGCTTTTTGTATTGTATATATAAGATACAACTTAAGAGGGACAATGGAGCTCTACATGGGTGTGAAAAGCGTAGTACTAATGAGATTACATATCATTTAAGATTAATGATTACATATATGATCTGCATGCATGCATGCATGGATGGTAGCGATCAGGCGACGCATAATAGTATTCTTGAAGATATGCATGGTCCACTTGTTTTTACGTGGAATTGTTTTTCTTTTGTTTTTGTTATTTTATTTTATTTTTTTGTTTTTGTTTTTGTTTTTTTTTGCTTCTCTCATGGATATATAATTTTAATTTGGCCCACGTATGCTTGACTCTTCTCTTGTGAGATTTATGCATGCGATTCAGTACTTTTAAATGTTATATGCTAATTAGTATGCAAATTTATCAAACCCAGTTGAGCTGGTTGTATGCCAATTAGTATTATTTTCTCAGTTGTTTAGCAGGTGTGTAAATCGTTTTCAATATATTGAGTTGGGTTCAGATCATAAAAATGTTAAATTTTTGAAAAAAGATGTTATGCGAATTAGCATCATGAGAAGTTGTTAATAAAAACTGTGTTATTGGAGATTTATTTATTTTTTATTATAATTTTCTTCAACAATTTCTAGTAAGATTTTTTTTTTCTTTTTTCTTTTAATTCAATCTGATAGGTGGTTGTAGAATTTATCTTGGACCAAGTCTTTACGTTTCATTTTCGAATGCAAAGTTTCATGGAGGTGTTATTTATTTTATTATTACTATTTTCTTCAACTTTTTTTTTTTTGAGAATTATTTTCTTAAACTTAAAGACAGCAGATTTAAAATTCAAATTTTCAGATTAAATAGGTTGTAAACCTACTGTTAGACCAAATCTGCAATCACAATTACTTATACAATTGCAATTTAGGAAAAACATTTGTCAATTATGTGAGAAATATGCAATATCTACTTTATAACATAGTCAATAATAATCGTAAGAATTATAATTGGCAATGGCATTCTTCGCATTTCCTAATTCATAATTAGCAAGGGGTTGATGTCACTTAATTACCCTGGACTCATTTGAACTCAAAAGTTAATTATTACCAACAAGCCGCTTAATTACCTGCAGAGTGCAGACTAAGCAACAAGAAGGATCGTACGGATTACAATATAAGAAGATTAATCAGTACTTTTTCCACCAACTAAACCAGATTCGAGAGATATCAGAAATTATTGTACTATATATCGAGGAATATCATCTAATGCAGCTGGAAAATTGTGTAACAAAATTTGGAAAAAAAAAATCCAATAAAACAAAAAATTATTATTGATCACTAATCACCTTCTCTCCTTATTATTTATTATATATTGTTATAACTAGCAGATGATCAAGCTGGCTACACAGATACAAATGTTCCTGGAACAATAAAGTCAATTTTGTAATTTGCATTGAACTATTAAGAATAATTATCAAGAAAAAATAAATATTATAATACGTTCTTTCTCCTGATCATAAAAGAGCAAAAAAAAAAAAAAAAAACAATAATCTATGTTTAAGCCATGCATAGAATAATTAGATGCTGTTTGTTGGCATTGATGGACAGGAACCGATCATTAAACACCCTTATTAGGCTCATCATCTTTAAGAAATCATCATTTTATTTATTTATTTAACGTCTAATTCATAAATTAGTTTATCTCTTCGATAATTACTAGAGTCACATGTCATATGAAGAGTATAGAAGCATGTGCTAATACAACCATCAGATTTTCAAAACTGTGGATGGAAATATATATATATATATATATATATATATATATGCTGACAAGCTGGTCCACTTCAACTAATTAACATGTCATGATCACGTTTATCACTACCTTGTTACATGAATATTAGTATTTATTAGTCTAATTAAAGATTTGAAACCGTTAATTAGCTAGCTGTCAAATAACTAATCAAATTAGTTAACCTATAGCCTATTCACATGTGACGAGCGAGATTATTTAATCGATCAGGATGCATAATTAATTAATAATTATTATAATTATTCAGTAATGAAAGATTAAGAAAAAGTTTTCTGAGTGCGATCAAAGGTGTGATACAAAAGCTGCAAGACTGGGAATGGATATTTCACAGCCTTTAACGTCATATAGCTTGGTTGAATTCCATGTCATTCTCCAACTGTTAAGCTATTAATCTCTACATTTGAATTCTAAAGCTGAGATTGTGCATTTGTACTCATCAATATCTATATAAATTTCATGCCGCACGTAAATGCCAAATTAAAGAATTTTGAAGGAAACAAAATACTGTTATTTTCAGAAAACAAAAAGAGAAGCTGATGTACTTCTTATTTATAGAATTAAAAAAAAAAAAAGTGGCAACTTGTTGATGAGAGTAACTTTATAGAGCATTACATGAGAACTTCGGAGCAGACTTGTACATGCTAATTGTTACACTGTCCAACACATAAAGGAGACATGCACGGCAGAGGAACTAATAGTTTGGCCGTCTTCATTTTTTTACTTTTTTTTTTTAAATTCAAAGCATCAAATATATATATATATATATATATTATATGTGTGTGTGTGTGTGTATGTGTGTATATATGGTTAATTTGAACCACTTCACTCATTGTCACATAAAATGCCCAATATCATGGGATATGTATTCATTTCAACGGAACATACGCAAAGTTTTTGATTTTCTACGTTCTTCTTGTTTAACTGTAATATATGTTTGAAGATAAGATCTACCTCGAAAATAAAACAGGGACCAAAGATTTTTTTTTTTTGGGTCTTATTTACTATTGGTTTTGTTTTATGTGTGTTTAATCTTGACCGCGCGGTTGAAAGTAGAAGTTCAATTTAGTTTGTAATGATAGCAAATCAGAAAACTGAAGCCCTCCTTTATGTATATGTAGTATAAGGGAAATTAAAATATTTGTATAAATACAGGTTTCCTAATATAGATTTGTGCCTAGTTTAAATTTTAGAATAGGAAATATTCTTTTATTTGAATTTGATTTGAATTAGAAAACTACCCTAATCAATTAATCTTGTATATATACTCATATATTCAATGGAAAAGCTATCTCATATTTTCCAATTCTATGTGTAGGAGCTATTAGCTAGATTTAGTTTAAATAATCATATGAATTTTGTTAGTCCCTTGTGTTGTATTATAATTAATTAAGTGAGAGAAAATAAAACATCTTAGCCTCCTCTAAGACCTAGCAACACAGTCAAAGAAAGGAGCAATCAGGCCTCAAATCTCGTGACAGTTCACTTACTTTTATGCAAAGCTTAGTTTTTTTGTTGACCCAATAAGGGAAAAAGAAACTTGTACGTGATAAATGTAATTATCCATTGACATATATCGATGGTTGAAATTAACTTGAAATAAGATTTTTCGAGTAGTACATTTGGGACCACGTTTTATCTTTAAAGATAATGGATCGCCAAAGCATTACACACACACACACATAAATTTATATATATCACACTTTTTCGAGACTCACGTCACGAACTTCACTAGCTAGTGAAAGTTACCATCGATCTTTATATATATAACTCTCGTTTTTATCATGAGTTAAAGCCATGTTACGCAAAAATATTATATATATATATACATATATATTTTTTTTTTTCAAGTGTTTGTATCGTTTTCCAAGTTGTCCCAAATTCGTTGTGTAAGGTCATTGTGGTCTGTGGAGATGGTGTGGAATCTATGCCTAAGTACTCTTGGTTTCACTGTATCATCGTCAGCTTATAGCCTTATAGTTAGGGATTTCACTCTCTCCGATCGAGATTCCAATTAGATTAGTCATACGTAGAAGGAATCTATACATGTTTATATATGTCCAAGATGGTTTTACACTTTCGCTCATCTTCATTTGTCTAAATTGTAAAATGAAGTTTCCAATAATTCGACAATGACGCATACCGGCCATTAATGTCAAAATCAGTCTGAGATCGATCGGTTATAAAGGAAAGATAATGCTAGCTACACCTATATATATATATATATATATACATATATATATACACACACACACACCGTTTAGCTGGAAACTTTAATAATTATTAAATTGACGAAAGATAGCGCTATGTTCAAAAGAAGAAGAAAAAAAAAAAAAAAAACTAGATATCGTTTAGCCGAAGACTTGCAAAATAAATTGACGAAGATAAATGGCTGTATTGTATATCAATCATGTTATAGGTAGCACTTTTAGAGGGTGCCAAGTCTATTCACAAAAATAATGTCACAGGTGTACTTTAGCCTTTATAGATCTCTAAAAAAAAACATGTAATAAATGTAATTTTTCTAATCATCGTACAGATCGTTTTCCAAAGGCTACACAAATAAACATTTGAAGTCAGTTTTAATGTGTACTAATTGAATCTTTTTATATCTCATGAGTGGGAATTTACGTCCTTATTAACTGTTAATTATCTTGACTAGTCTTTTCGTGTATGCTTCTCAAAATAAATAAGAGCCCCTCGAGAGTACAATATACAACTTCATGATTAAAAAAAACTCTGATTCTTAACTTCATCGTTTTTAGTTAAATCCATAAAAACAAATTAAAGTGGAGCTAAGAATGTAGTCATGATAAATAATCATTATCTATAAATATATGTATAAAAAAATAATGTTTAAAACAATCATACCGACAGTCTAATTTAAAGAAAGAGATCCGAACAAAAAGATTCACTCTTCGAAAAAGAGAGATCTCGTTAAAACCTTCAACCAGTAAACTCATGAAGAAGAACTCAAAAATAGTGCATGATCGAAATCGGTTTTCAAAACGGCTCTGAAAAACAGTTTAATCTAATAATATTATTATTTAGAGGTCTAACATAAAAAGAAACTAAAGTACAAAAACAAGAGTTTAAATTCAAGACCTCATACTCTCATACCATATTAATTAGTTTACTAATTCTACTAAAAACTAAAACTGCTAAGAGATGAACTATCAATAGTTTATATTGATATAAGTGCATCACTAATATAGCGTGTCAAATTAATGCGCCAATTGACATTTGAATGATAAAATCACTCTTAAATTGTATTTATTTTTTATGTTAAATTTCATAACACTGTACTCATTGATAAATTTGACAGCTAGTATAGCAAATATATATAATATATAATATTTGATTGATATTAGTTGTTATCTTAACATTTTCATTTAATCAGTATATATTAGATGGTTTTGCAAAGAGAATGAATGTTTACAGCAGCAAATTGGTTAACAATTAGGTTACTGAAGAAAATAAGGAGCTTGCCAAATTTGAAGTGGCGGGTCAAATATGTCAAAGATTGGGTTGCCTAGTGGACCAGAAAGAGAGAAGAGAAGGTGATAGCACCCTCTCAGGAGACAAGACGGCGCACGGCACGAGCTGGGAAGACCAAACCATGAAATGCCTCTCTCTCTCTCTCTCTCTCTCTCTCTCTCTCTCTCTCTCTCTCTCTCTCTCTCTATCAATCCTTGCGGATTTTAGAAGTCTTCGCTTCTTGATAATTTTGAATGGCCGCAATTGCGTGTCAACATGGGCCTCTTGAACACCACGAAAAGGCAAAGGCCATCTTTTCCTCTTAAGTCACACGCTCAAATGTTTATCAGAATCTTTGACCAATTTTTGATTCATTGCACTTTTGAGTGGGTACAGATTCTTTTTTTTTTTTTTCCTTTCTTGCTTTGCGTATTGTTTCACGTAATGACATGGGCATGGGGTTAGTGTGTTCCTTCCTTTCAGGAGGAATTGGTGGAAAAATACATCCTAAGCAACAATTTGAATCTATTATAACAAAAGCGTTAAATGAATTTACATGGATTTGGGAGCCCTACCGTACTTTTAATCCGAGCTAATTAGGCGTGTATAGTCCCCTTTGATTTTCTATAGCTTGCATATTTTATAATTAGGCGTGTAATTATGTCACCATAATATATTTTATCATCCACATTTAATAGTTTTATATATGATCAGTGCATGGAATATGTACTTATGATGCAATCATCCATGCTTTTATATCGTTGACACATGATTTGATGTCTTTTGCAAGTACCGCACGTACAAGAATACAAATGGAAGTCCCTTTCACATGGGGAATAAAACTAATTAAAGAATGGAAATAATATATATTCGTAAATGATAACTGTTACATAAGCCTGAAAAGCATCAATATTATTGAGTAGATAGTTACATTATGATAACGCAATATAATCAACCGAACTTATTTAAATATGAGTTCAAAATGACCAAATTCAAATAAGTATGATTAGAAAAAGGGTTCTGAAATTTCTATATTGTCAGCAGTAATGAGAGTGACCGAATGAGATAAGGGAGATGCTGGGAATATAGTATACAGTCAATGAAAACCATCAAAGAAGTGGTCAATATATATTAAGTTGTAGCCATATAATTCATAAGCTATAAAGCAAGTGAGAACAGAAATTATTGGAGATTAGAGACGCTGACTATTTTTCTTTAATTTTTTTTTTTCAGTTTTTTCTAATCTTTGCCCATGTTGGAGATAACGAAATCTTAGTCATGCACGACAGCTCTGCAAATGATCATGTGTAAACAATATGTAGTTTCTTTTTTCCCCTTAATGGTGTAAAAAATGTATATATATCAAGTCATTAATAAAGCCTATGATCATATATAGCAAACTCACGTGTCAGCACCCTAGGTGCTTAGAAGCCAAGCCAACTCACGCTCTAAAATATCCACTCATACAATAATTTTGAATAAGAACGACGATATATATACTGTATATACACACACAATAATATATATATATATATATATATATCTAGACACACGCCAAAATATAAGCTTTAGCCTCGTGGCTACCATACCTCATGGTTCAGTTGGGTTGGCAAGACAATCTTTTAATTCGAAAGAGTAGAAGTTTGACTATCACTTTGATGATTCAATTGCCTTCAGGAAACTGACAAGGGCTCTATAAATTATTAGGTTTTAAGTTAAAGACACGTCAATCTTTATTCATACAACGTTTTTCTTTATTCCAAAATAATTTTTAAAAGAAGTCTTTATTCTTGTTCTCAAATGAATAGGAAAAAGGCTAGCTTGTATAAATTATCAACAAAAAAAAAAGGCTACCTTGTACACTTTAAACCTAGTTTGTAATCAGTTATCCTTGCTATGTAAGAAATTACTAATATTATGATAATATTTTAATCTCTTTCAATACTATTGATCCAAACTAGTTGGATGATATATTTGAGGCCACTAATAGATGATCAGTTGAGAACACTTAAGGGACGTGACATTAAGGTAAAGAATAACCTAGTTGGTATCTAGACTAAAGTATATATTACAAATTTACAAGGAATAAAAAGATATATGCAAGCTCTTTATCCTAATATAAAAAGAATACTTTCAGTTTCTAGAAACAAGATAAATATCCCTTTAACACGCACATATTGTGAATTGAACTTTTCAATTTTTTATTTTTCAATAATGCAAACTTTTTCTCGTCTAATATACATTACATATGGTCAATTCCAATAACGTCATAAAGAACTCAAAGCCCGTATCTCATTCCCATGAGCCAGAAGACAAGTGGTGGACGATCCCAATACGACCCTCCTTAAAAGGCAAGCAATTTATAAGTGGGGGAGTTGTGGTAGCAAAAAGAAATTATTTAATGAAAAGGAACTGTTAGATCAGAAGTAAAGTATTATAACCTAATTATAATAATTAAGTGCATTAAAAATAGTATTTAATTAGTAAAGCTTGCATACGTGAGCAACCACTCAAAGTGCGTCAGCAATGTAGTCGTCCACGAGCGTGTGAGATTACGTGGTTGATTAATATATTAAGTTCATAGTTAGCTGCCGCCATGCCCTTATTCATTCTCAAAACGACAACATTTCATGACACTGATTATATATGACGCAATATAGACATACATATATATATATATATATAAATATGGGTTGTGCCTCCTATCGCAGGGCTGCGGCGGAACGTTCTACGCTCACGCGCCGACGTTATAATTTATTAATTTTCTTGTGCATTGTATTATACCAGCCTAGTGGCTTTGGTTTGAGTTTCAAAGCTTAAAAGCTAAAGTCAAGCTGCAATATCATTAGTCATTACCACTTCAAAGTGCTTAACTTTTTTGTTTGCTTTGAATAATTCTTGTTTTATGTTTGTATAGCTAGTGGGGAGAATGTAAGAAAAGTAATAAGGAAAGGTAAAATATTTCATTCTGTCCAAAAAGGCGACAATAAAGGTAATGGTTAACACGTAGCGCGTACGTGCAAAGTCACGTATTAGCACGTTGGTAGAGCTCTCTAGGTTAGTGACGTTTTCTACATTGTGGGCAATTTGAATTTCACTTTTGAAATGCCATATATATTATATATATATATATATATATATATATGTGTATATATATCATGTATGAAATGAATTGAGTAAAAGTAATAGGTGATGTCATCAAGACTTATTAGTACTTGTGTCTATCTTTCCAAGTGTTAATGAATATTCATGAATACCCAATTTCTCTTAGCACTGACATTTTTCCTTTTTTACGTGTTACATTGTCAGTAGCTAGGAGATTTCAACAGTACTAAACTATTGAGTTTATTGGTCACGGAGTAAAGAAAAAAAAAAATAGATTCACTCTTGTTTCGTTAAAGTATTTTTTCTCACAAAAATATACATAAATTGAGAATAATTTTGAATCCATCAACAAACATCCACAAATATGTGAGGAGATAAGGTGGCAAATGGATTTGTATTGATCCATTATACAAGAATTATATAATATATTCATCCTAGTCTAAAGGACATACAAATTGCGTGCCCATTAATTAACCACCAATTCCTTAGGAAAATAAACAAAAGATTAACCCAACAGGATAATGAAACAAGCACTATTAAAGACATAACGGCATTATCTTAACATTATCCAACAGCTGTTGGTAATAACAAGAACATCTTTGGTGACAATAATAAAACATTAAAAAATATCGTTTAAAGGGACAAATATACTAATTAAGAAAAGGGTCAAAAAAAAAAAAAAGGAAGAAGATAATCTTTGGGATGCTAAAAGTAGGAATAGGATAATATTAGCAAACAGTATAGTGAATAGTGATGTGGATAATATTTGGTCATTTTAAAAAATGTGGGTCCTACATCAAATTAACAAAAGAAGAGAAAAAGGACAAAGAAGAAGAATTAGTGAGGTGTCGTTCATACGGACAACAAAGGCCCTAGTATCCTCCCATGGAGACATAAAACTGCCTAAACAAGTGATCGGGACCCGAACCTATAGGCTCGGACAGTAGACCAACTCCGAACCCAAAACGAATATCCCAAGCGCCGGCGAGATCTAGGCTCGGCCGCCGTCTTCGGGACACACTTTTGCATTCCACGGGCCCAATTCCTTGTCAACTTGGGCCTCTTTATTTACCAATGAAAAAGGAGGCTAATATTGGAGTGTGAAGAAAATTTTCCCACTTTGGATTTGGAATCAGTCTTCATAATGTTGATCAGACCGGCTTTATTATAACAAGTCTTTACCTACCCACATGATCTAGAACGCAAACCACAATTGTACTGTTTTGTAATAGTCTTTCATGAATATATGAATATAATTCAAATTTGCTCTATGTCACGTGAAAAACTACACCATCATAATCCTTTACCTTGAAAAAGAAAATGTTGTAGGATAGAATACAAATCTAACTGACCAACTTTACTTAGATTATGTGAATGTGACAATATGTTGTCATAATTCTTTATCAAACTTCCAATCGTTGTTTGACGTATTATAGTAACATTGTTTAGTTGACTAGCAAAAAAAAAGTAACATTGTTTAGCTTGATTGAGCACATAGTATCACGACCCTTTGGAGGGTCTTTTTTTTTTTTCCCCTTTCTTTCTTCTTTCTTAATTTTTTAATTGGTTTGGGCTTGGGGCAAACCCCAAAGAACGAATTTTCACGAGTGAAATCATGTATCAGGGTTTTTGTCCACATCTGTGGGTTCATTGGGATTCCTCATAATTACTTTCGGATAAATTATAATAGAAATATTGACTTGCACGGAGTTCGGAAACATCGCATTGTACCGCATATAATATATGTCTATATATATATATATATATATATATTACACACATGCATGCATTTCCGAGAACTATCGCTTTCGTGCCAAATATTGCTCGATCCACCATGTTATGAACATTGGAAACACACAATGAAGAACTTTTAGGGGGGGGACTTTAGAAAATTGTTTTCTTTTGCATAAAGAGTTGGCAAACAGTATATATATACACACATATATATAGTATGGAATATAGTTTGGTTTCAATCTCTTTCCCTAGGGTTTCATCAAGGATAGTGCCCCATTTATATAAGGTGGTATCATTTGACGCTGATAGTTTTAAAAGTAACCAATATACATCAGAAGTTTAAAGCTGGAAATGATCAGCTTGGGCTGGTCATTGTTTTGTGCCGACTCCAATAATAGTGTGAGGAAAGCATGCATATTGCAAAAAATAATTGAGCACTATATGGACTAGTTTAGTAAAGGTCACGAGTATGAAACTGTAACCTTTAGACTTGTGAGTAATAAAAGTTGGCAATGAACATGTGTTCTGAAACACATATACATCAAACAAAAGGCTTTTGATGATGTACTACTCTCTCATATATAATTATATAGTTGAAGTGTTAGGTACATTTGAAAAGCTTAAAGGAAGTAAGATGTCGGCAGCAACTACGTACACGCGTTTGACGTTATGCTTTTGTGATCGATAATTAATGGTTTCTTTTTGAAGGAATCATGCATTACAGTAAGAAGGGAGAGGATAAGATGGTCAGGCTCTTTGAATTTCAGTCGACGAATCTTAACACATTTCTTGTTGGTAACGATTACTTGAAGGAATTTTATTTTCTTTTATTTTTTCTCCCTTTTTTTTTTCATGGCATCTGATACATTATGTAGAACAAATGTAATTTCAACTTTGTTGCAGTACTTACTAAGATATGGGCCATTCCAGTCTCTATCTTGAATTATTGAAGCAGTTTGGGCTGGCTATAGTACCTTACGTACGGAATACACACGGTTGACGTTGACGGTGTAAATTCGTCAAATCAGAATTTAATCTTTTAATCTCTCCGGAAACACCCGCATAATTGATCAGAAAATAAATGTAGAAAATAAAGGATTATAGTGATTAGATAGAAGATAAATATCTACGTTCACTTGTGAATACACTAAATCTCAAAGAATACACATGATCTCTCAAACAGAAAATTGTGTGTCCAAAATAAATGAGGATTTTTAACCTTTATATATTGGCTCTCCTTTACATCATTCGAGATTTAGATAGGATTTTGAGGAGATAATCCCTTTGTTTTGATTTTTGATATCTTATCTTTTATTTAAATTTAAATTGGAGTTAAGAGCTATCTTCGATCCCCCGATTTTGCCGACTTATCTTGATCTTGGCCTTATCTTGAGGTTACTGACTCCTCGACGTTGATGACACCGCTGCACTCATGGGATTCCTTGACCAACTTTACATAGCCGTTTGGGTCATTCCTTGTCATGGATTCCTGGCTTCCGGATTCTCACTCAGATGGTCGGATTCCTCAACCATGGTGCAACACACAATTTTTTTATTATGATGTGCTAAAAACCGAGAAAATTACTAAACTTATTTATAGAATGTATGAGTTTAAATTTTTATTCTTTATTTTTAATTAATATTTTTTTAACTAATATAATTATTTAACTAAAAAAATACTTTCCCGGCTAAAAAAATGCTTTTTCCTTTGCTCAACTCTATAATTTACGTACAGCGCAATGGTTGTTTCTATTGTTCGTGCTATATATACGTGTGTGTACATGTGTGCATCTTTATTGGTATTAAATATGAGTTTCTGTTGCGTGTGTTTGGAGAATGAGTTTCTGTTTTAGTTTATTACATAAGGAGATCAACAAAAAAAAAAAAAGAAGGGCAAATAAAACAAAAAGAATCAACATATAATTCAGTCAAACGACATGATTTTCTGAAAAAGCTTGCCGTGTGCACATTTATATAAGGACACTATTATTTTGACAAACCCAAGCGATATGTCATTTATTTTGACAAACCGACTTGTCGTTTATTCAACAGTCAAACGGAGAAGTCATGTCCAGAACAAACGCTATATTCTAAGACGACATATTTTTTATGTTGAAATTTACATTTTTTTAAAAAAATTTATTTAAAATTTTTAAGTATGATAAGTAATGTTTTAATACAAACATGTTTTTTTAATTGTTTCTCTAAAAAGAAATAAGTAGACATGATAATCATTTAACTTTTTTCAAATCAAATTGGAACACGATATGCTGAGCACGTTTTTCATTTTTAAGAGATGCCAATAATGTTTTAATAATGATAAACTTAAATAAATATAGCCAACTTATAATTATTTTCAAAATTAAAAATGATATTCATGAAACTTTTTCTCATAACTGTGTAAAATTAATATAATTTAAATTTTAACTTTAATAAAATTATAATATTATGAAAATAAAAAATTTCATATTATGCTTAATGATGATTGATTGAAAAAGTTAAAAAGATATATACATCGTCTCTACTATAAGTATAGATATATAGTAAAGAGTATAGATAAGTGAAAATATTTAAGAAAGTAAAAAAAAAAAGTAAATGAGGTGTTTGAGGAGAAAATTAATGTAAAAAGATTTTAATAGGAAACCGAGGAAAATACAATATTTGAAAAAGACGAAGAAAAAAGAACAACATTTAAAATAAAATTAGAGAAAATAAAAAGCTTAAAAATATAATTAAAAAAGCTTGAAAGTAAAGTTAAAAAAAAAAGAAGAAGAAGAAGCAAGCAAGCACATAGTTGAAGTACACAAACTTAAAATAGGAAACAATAGAAAATAAAATATTTTTCTTCAAAGAAAGAGCAAAAACGAAAAACATTTAAAATACAACTAAAGAAAATTAAAAACAATGACAAATATAATTAAAAAAGTTTCAAAGTAAAAAAAAAAAAATGGCGCAGTGTAAGTACGAAAACCTCAACCTACCATCGGCTCTTCTTATATAGTAGAAATCTACGCTTAGTTGAACGACATGTTGCTTTGTCGAAATCGAAAGCAAACGCGTCTCTAGACTCTAATTTAAAAAACATAGATTGGGTGCCCCGGAGGTGTCCCAGGGGTCTCCCGGGGGTGCCCCTGGTGTCTCCCGGGGGTGCCCAGGGAGTCTCCCAAAGGGTGCCCTGGGGGTTCCCGAGGGTGTCCCGGGGGTGTCCCGGGAGTGTTTCGGGGGTGCCCCAAGGGTGCCCAAGGGTTGTCCTGGGGGTGCCCTGGGGTGTCCCGGGAGTGCCCCGGGGGTGACACAGGGGTGTCCCGGGGGCGCCCCGGGGGTGTCCCGGGGGCGCCCCGGGGGTGTCCCGGGGGTCTCACGGGGGTCCCCCGGGGGTCTCCCGGCGGTCTCCCGGGGGTGTCCCGGGGCTATCCCGGTCGTGCCCCATGGGTGTCCCGGGGGTATCCCGGGGGTGCCCAGGGGGTGTCCCGGGGGTGCCCCGGGGGCGTCCCGGGGGTGCCCCGGGGGAGCCACGGGGTGTCCCGGGGGGGCACCGGGGGTATCCAGGGGGTTTTCGGGGGTCCCCCGTGCGTGTCCCAGGGGTCCCCCGTGCGTGTCCCAGGGGTGTCCCGGGAGTGTCTTGGGGTGTCCTGGGGGTGCCCCGTGGGTGTCCCGGGGGTGCCCCAGGTGTCCCGGGGGTGCCCCGTCGGTGCCCCGGGGGCGCCCCAGTGGTGTCCCAGGGGCGCCCCGGGGTCCTCCCAGGGGTCTTTCGTTGGCCTCCCGGCGGTCTCCCGGGAATCTCCGGGGGTGTCCCGTGGATTCCCCGGGGGTGTTCCGGGCATTCCCCGTGCGTGTCCCGGGGGTGTCTCGAGGGGTGTCCCGGGGGTGACCCGGTGTGCCCCGGGGTTGTCCCGGGGGTGTTCCGGGTTGCACTGCAGGTGTCCCGGGTGTGTCCTAGGGGTTGTCCCAGAGGGGGGGTTCCCCGAGGGAACCCCGGGGGGCGGGGCGCCTTGGTGGTGTCCCGGGGGCGCCCTGGTTCCCCCAGGGTTCTCCTGTGGGTCTCCCGGGGGTGTCTCGTGGGTGTCGCGTGGGCGTCCCAAGGGTCTCCCGTGGGTGTCCTAGGGGTGCCCTGGGGGCGCCCCGGGGTGTCCTAGGGGTCTCACGGGGATCTCCCAGGGGACTTCCGGCGGTCTCCAGGAGGTCTGCCAAGGGTGACCCACGGGTGTCCCGGGGGTGTCCCGTGGGTGCCCCGGGGGCATCTCGGGGGCACCCCGGGGGAGTCTCGGGGGCGCCCCGGGTTCCCCGAGGTTCTCTCGGGGGTCTCACGGGGGTCCCCCAGCAGTCCCCCGGGGGTCTCTCGTTGGTCTCCCGAGGGTGTCCCGTCGGTGTCCCGGGGGTGTCCCCAGTATGTCCCAACGATCTCCCAGGCGTGTCCCGGGGGGGGGGTATCGCCGGGGTCTCTCGGGGGTGCCCCCGGGGATCCCCGGGGGTGCCACTGGGGTGTGCCGGGGGTGTCCCAAGGGTCTCCCGGGCGTGTCCCGGGGATGTGCCTTGGGTCTCTCGGGAGTGCCCCAGGGGTCTCCCGGGGGTGTCCCGGCAGTGTCCCGGGGTTGTCTTGGGTGAGTCCTAGGTGTGTCTCGGGAGTGTCCCGGGGGCGCCCCGGGGGTGCCCCGGGGTAGCCCCCGTGGTGCCCTGGGGTGGGCCTAAGGGTGCCGAGGAGGGGCCCCGGGAGTGCCCCGGCAGTGCCACAGGGGTGTCCCGGGGGCGTCCAGGGGGTGCCACGGTATAACCACGAGGGTGTCCCGCGGGTGCCCCGTGGGTGCACCGGGGTATCCCGGGGGTTTCCTGCGGGTGTTCCGGGGTCCCCCGTGGGTGTCCCGGGGGTGCCCCCGGGGTGCCCCGGGGTTGTCCCGGCGGTGCCCCGTGGGTGTCCTGGGGGTGCCCCGGGTTGCACCGCGGGTGACACGGGGGTGCCCTAGGGGCGCCCGGGGTGTCCTGGGGGTCTCACTGGGATGTCCCAGGGGACTCCCGGCGGTCTCCAGGAGGTCTCCCAAGGGTGACCCGCAGGTGTCCCAGAGGTGTCCCGTAGGTGCCCCGGGGGCATCCCGGGGGCGCCCCGGGGGGCTCACGGGGGTCCCCTGGGGGTCTCTCGTTTGTCTTCCGGGGGTGTCCCGGGGGTACCCAGGGGTGTGCCGGGGGTGCCCCGGGGGTGCAACTGGGGTGTCCCATGGGTGTCCCAATGGTGTCCCGGGCGTGTCCCGGGGGTGTGCCAGGGGTGTCGCTGGGGTCTCTCAGGGGTGCCACGGGGGTGCCCCGCGAGTGTCCCGGGGTTGCCCCGAGGGTGTCGCAGGGGTGTCCCGGGGGTGTCCTAAGGGGTCCCGGGGTTGTCCCGGGGGTCTCATAGGGTGCCACGGGGGTGCCCGGGGTGTCCCAGGGTTGCCCCGGGGGTGTGCTACGGGGTCCTGGGGGTCTCATGGGGGTCCCCCAGGGGTCTCCTGGGGGTGTCCCATGGGTGTC